>NC_041405.2:51378702-51601202 GCF_900747795.2 Erpetoichthys calabaricus
AAACATTCATAATGGTAGAGGAACAAGGAACGTATGCATGAAAGACTGTGGAATGGAAACGTGACACAAGCCTGAATGGGAATACAAAAGAGGAATTGACACAGATTTGAAATGTGCGCAGGCATCTTAAATAGGCGGATTTGAAAGAGAAATTTCAGAAAAGCAATAGGCAAATGTAGCATGGTAGAGGCAGGAGGAAGAATGCAAGCAAACAGGAGACAACTAGTGACAAACAACTGAAATGCTCAAGATAGGGCAAAAAAAAAAAAGAAAAATATTCAGAAATAGGAAAGATCAAGAATCTATGATATGTGAGACGAAATTAAAGCAGGGAAAAAGTAAGCAATGTAATCCAGCAGCAAATACGCAAGTCCTGATAAAAATGGCAGTAAATGGCAGGTGACAAATGTCTAAAACAGAGAAGGAAAGAAAAAGTGACTATTATAGTCAGAAAAAACAAATACATTAAAAAGTCAGAGTGACACAGAGCAGGCAATCAGAAAAGGACAGCTCACATTAGAAATGTCAGATCAATAAACACCTGGAACAATCGCAACTCCGGCACACAGTGTTAAACACACGAGAAGCAGAACAAATAAAAAAGGATTGGGAAACCAAAATGGAATCCCTATTTAAGAGCTCATGTTAGGCTAAGGCACGATGAAAAGTAAAGAATCCCATGTCTTTGGCCACACCGAGGTGTCCTCCTGTGTGGCTTGTCCACAATGAACAATAGGGTTGCCATTTTATAGTAGAGAGCAGGATAGGTGGAGTCAGGGGTGGGGCTAGGGGAGTGGTCACAGTTCTTGTGCCCAATCATTTCTTTAAGATCTGAGAGTGAAAAGGGAAGACAAGGGAAGTGATGGCTGTGCAGTGTGACTTTAAAATCATCCCCTATAAAAGACACGCCAACCCCACAGGTAAATAGCAATATGAAAAGTCACAACTGAAAATGAGCAATCATTAAAGTGTTGTGAACGATCAAGTTGTGCTTTAGCTTTTCCAAGCCTGATTTAATAACAGAGGAAATACACTTTCAGGTCGAAAGTAAATCTAAAGTGGGATCAACTGCACGCTGAGGCCGGAACAATCAATATCTCACAGTAATAAAAATCTTTAAAGCTCTGAAACGTACTTTTTATTCTGTTCATTGCCAAGCCGGTCTTTCTGTTCTGAAAATGGTGCATAGCACTGCTGCTCCTGCCTCTCTTCCATTTGAGTAGACGACACCTTTGAATTCTTTTAATTTTGAAGAATCCTTGACTGGAATCAAACAACTAGAGGATTTGTCATGTTTCTGTGTGTTTAATGCAGGTTCCAAATCGTATTATATAATATTATTGACTGTTGAATTCTGCTCTGTACTTGTAATATTTCTATTGCACTTTTATATTGTATTGAGGATCACTTGTGTTCTGTGTATTGTATTGTATTTATCCCCTTTTTTTGACACCCTCTACACGTCCAACCTACTTGGAAAGGGGTCTCTCTTTGAATTGCCTTTCCCAAGGTTTCTTCCATTTTTTTTCCTACAAGGATTTTTATTAAGAGTTTTTTTCTTGTCTTCTTAGCGAGTCAAGGTTGGGGGGCTATCAAAAGGCAGGGCCTGTTACATACCATTGCGGCACTCCTTGTGTGATTTTGGGCTAAACAAAAATATATTGTAGTGTATTGTATTGTACTTGAGAAGGAATGGCCACTGTGATTTGTTTGATTTGAACCTTTTTAATCTATACAACACTTTTCTTGCTAGGATTTCCAAATCAATAAGTACCTTTCTGTGACAAGGCAAGCTATCGACTTCTTCACATTTGAAAACTTAAGCCAAATGTAAGTTCAGAGCTTTTACTATTTCATTGTCCGTCAATTTTATTTCACCCTTTCTATTTTCTAATACAGCTTCACTTCCTCCTTGGCTGATCTTTTACTACCAAAATAGTGAAAGAACCTCTGTGCTTCATCTTTCACCTTGTCTATAATATTTCTCTCTAATTGCCTTTTTTGCCTTCCTAATACCTTTTTGAACTATTTCCCTCATACAAAAACTGTTGGCTATACAAAAATAAATTGTAGTATATTGCATTGTATTGTAAGTCTACTAAAGTTCAGGAATAAAGTCTGTTTGCCAGCACCTTTCTGGCTCTTCTTTCTGGAATTCAGAAGCCCAAATACAACAAGGTGTACATCAGTCGGAGTAGAAATGCGTAGATGACAAGCATCAGAAAGAAAGAAAAGGGCAGAAGGATAATAAAAACAACAAACATCCAGAGGTAAATACACAAAAATCTCAAAAATGGCCAGGACAGAAATGAAGAGGAAGCAAAATCAAAGACTCAGAATACAAATGAATGGGCATTAAATGTTCAAAGCAATTAAAAAATGGAACAAAATGATGGCAAATGTCCAAGAAATAAAAAGAAAAAGAGAGGTATCTTAAACAGATCAGAAATAAAGAGGCAATAAATATTACAACAGTCAAAATGGTTAAAAAAAGCAGAAGACAAATGCAGTAATGGAAAAGACAGGTGGCAGGGGTCAACACCAGTCAGAAGAATCATGAACTGTAAAGAATGTCAAGGGCAAAGCATGAAAGAAAGCGACCCCTGTCTGATACAAGCATAAAAACAAATAAAGCAATAAACATCTTAAAACAATCAGACTACTAATGAGCAGACAAAAAATGTCTACCACAGGGAGAATCGGAACACGCAAATGACAAATGTCGATGGCTACATCTGCATTACTGCATCTCCATTTAAAAAGACAGACATTAGTCTCCGTTTTCACCTTTTGACCACATTACCTCTGTGTTTATAAACACTGAAAGCGGAGACTTTTGGAAATGCTCACCAGAGCCGTATACTTCTGAAAAGACTGGTCCAGCATTGCAATGTGGACAGGTAAAAATGTGAACTTTTAAAAATGCAGACTCTATTCACGCTCTGATTTGTTCATGTTAATTATGTGTACCTTCCACATTTGGATCCTACTCATTAAAATGCCTTATCATTCCATGATTAGTCACCCTTCACAGAAGAATATCACATTCCAGCTTAGCAGACATAAGATCTACTTTCCATAACATTTTTTGTGTTGCTTACCTGTATGCATCTAAATTTCATTTTCCACAGTTTGATGCTGCCATACGTGCACAAAAGGGAAATAATTTAGCGGCCACTCCAGTGTTGTGACAAATCTAGTGGCCGGCAGCATTATTGTCCCTTCAAGGATTTATTTCCACCGATGCCCTCATGCCCAGTGTGGGCAAATGTCTATGTCATATGTGTTTTTGGTCATTTGAGTGTATGGCGATACTTTCACAAAAAAATGTGAAAATGCTAATGTGGATGGAGATAGTTTTCATTTAAAGGCACCATTTTAAAATGAAAACATATGAGTGTACATGATGCCTAAAGCTGAAAAGGTAAGGGTAGCAATCTATAAAAATCAGAGGAGAAAGAACTGGAAACAAATGTCTGAAACAGAACAGGAGTCAGAGAAGCAATCAGGACAACAAATGTCTGCAGCAATCAAGACAGAGAATATCAAATAAAAATATGTCATCAGTCAAAATAAGAACAGGTGATAAATGATAGAGTCGGGAAAGGACTGGCAGCCCTTGATTGAAGAAGTCAGAGAAAAAGACAAATTGGGAGTGGCAAGGCAGCTACCTCAAGTGCTAACCATAAGGCTTTTTAGTAAATGAGGGCAACAGTTCAAAAAGGTATTAGGAAAGCAAAAAAGGCAATTAGAGAGAAAAATTATAGACAAGGTGAAAGATGAAGCACAGAGATTCTTTCAGTATTTTGGTAGTAAAAGATCAGCCAAGGAAGAGGTGAAGCCTCTTAGAAAACAGAAAGGGTGCAATAAAATTGACGGACAATGAAATAGTAAAAGCTCTGAACTTGCATTTGTCTTAAGTGTTCACATGTGAATAAGTGGATCGCCTTCCTTGTCACAGAAGGTACTTATTGATTTGGAAATCCTAGAGAGAAAAGTGTTGTATAGATTAAAAAGGTTCAAATCAAACAAATCACAGTGGCCATTCATTCTGAAGTTCAATACAATTTACTACAATTTATTTTTGTATAGCCCAAAATCACACAAGAAGTGCCGCAATGGGCTTTATCAGGCCCTGCCTTTTGACAGCCCCCCAACCTTGACTCTCTAAGAAGACAAGGAAAAACTCCCAAAAAACCCTTGTAGGGAAAATATATGGAATAAACCTTGGGAAAGGCAATTCAAATAGAGACCCCTTTCCAGGTAGGTTGGGTGTGCAGTGGGTGTCAAAAAGAAGGGGGTCAATACAATACAATACAATACAATACACAGAACAGAACACAAGTAATCCTCAATATAATATAATAGTGCTACAGTAACATTACAAGTACAGAGCAGAATTCATCAGTAGATGATATCACATAATACGATTTGGATTTGTTCAGAGTCCTGGAGACCTCAGCCATCAAGCTGCCTCCCCCCAATTGGCCATTCCACAGCTGAGACAACACTGGGCCAGCCAATCCGATGAAAGGAACCCTCTACCCGACGATTTCTGTGACCCTCCATCAGAGATGACTTTACCTTAGGCAGATGGGCCGTGGCGCCAAGTGCCACATTTGAGTACCAAGACGAGTACTAAAGAGCTTAGAGAGTACATATATAAGCATTTCATGTACATTTTTCAAAAATCACTGCACCCTGGGGACATTCCTACAGACTTGAAGAAAACAAACATTTATTGCCTCATGCAAAAAAGGTGATTAGGTTGATTCAAGTAATCATGAACCAACAAAAGTTAACATGCATTATGAAGAAAATAAATGTCGGCAATTATGAAGGAAAAGAACAAGCAACAGATGTCAACAAAGGATGTATTAGTGAGCAATCAATGGTTCAGACGGGGATGACCATATTTCATTCAAAGAAGCAACAAAACACAGGCACATATATTTTTTATACTTGTTTATCAGAAAGGTTTTGATAAAGTCCCATATGAGAGGATTCTGATCGGATTAAAAGAAGTGGGAGTTCAGGGTACAGTGTGTAGGTGAGTACACAGTTAGCTTAAACACAGGAAACAAAGGGTTACGGTGAGGGAAATTAGGTGGTGTTAACAGTGGCGCCCCCTAGGGATCAGTGCTTCAGCCACTATTCTTTATAAATGCTCGAGTGTAGATAAAAATGTACAGTAACTAATAAGATGGTTAAGTTTGAAGATGATACCAAACAAGGAAGGAAGAATGACAGATAATCTAGAGTCAGCCACACCTTTACAGAGAGATCTAAACAGAACAGAGACTCGTGCAGACTTATGTAAAGGGAGGTATTACTTGTAGGAAAGAAGAATGTCAGATTTAAATACACAATGGGAGGTCTGAAACATGAGAAGGTCTTGGGAGCTGAAGCGGAGTAATGACTATTTACATCCAGTCAGTGTACAGAAGTGATTGAGAAACTTAATATAGCACCTTGATGTGTGGAGTACAAATCCAAGGAGGTTCTGCTCAGGCTTTATAACACACTGGTGGGGCATCATCTGGAGTACTGTGTGCAGGTTTGGTCTCCACTACAAAAAGGACATAGCAGCACTAGAAAAGGTCCAGAGAAGAGCAACTAGGCTGATTTCATGGCTACAGGTTATGATCTATGAAGAAACCAGCAAGCCTGCGATTCTCGAAAGAATCGCAAATCCAAGAATGGCAATCACTTTCTGTTCCCTCCGATACTTGGAGGGATGAAATATCATGGAGGGTGGGTGCATCCTGGGAAAGTTCATTTAATTAAATAAACATATTTGTACTAAAGTGGTTTCTTTTTGGAGCTGTGACTCATCTGGTTCTGGTGTTTCAGAAGCGTGCTGTAGGCGCCTTCATTTATTGTTTTTATTCATGCAGTCTCTTTTTTGTTTTTCTATGGATGTGTTGTCAGCAAGAACTCGTTTGCTGACGGCGGCGGATTCATGTGCTGAAGTGACCATGGCGGGCATGGAGGGCTACATTACTAAACAAAGGTGGTATATGCGGTGGTGTGGGCGGTCGCGTTCGGGTGGCTGTACAACCTGGCGTGCACGCTTTACCTCAGGCTTAGTTCACAGGTTTAAGCCATGGTAAAGTTTTCATTTAATTAAATAAACATATTTGTACTAAAGCGGTTTCTTTGTGTGGGCGAACTTCGTTCATTGTTTTTATCCATACGGGCTCGTTTACAGGTCGCAGCCATACGGGCTCGTGTTTGTATTACTAATCGTTGAGCTCCTTCCATTTGGAGCCATGACTCCTAGCCTCCGTGTATTGTTTTTATCCATGCGGTCTCGTCTTTGTTGTTCTGTGGCTGTGTCGTTAGGTAGAAGTCGTTTACTGTTAGAAAGCATACTCCAACTTACACACACTGACTGCTGGCACAGTGGATTAGAGCAAGTTTAGTTTACAGGTTGTGTTGTTTGGGCGCCACCTACTGACTCTGGGAAGCCGCTGCATTTGACTCTAGGGCGCCGCAGCGCATGCGCTTCGGTGCGTCCGCCGTGCATAAATTAAACTGTCATTTAGTAATATAGATACTGAAGGATTTGAAACTTTTATAATAATAATAATTCATTACATTTATATAACGCTTTTCTCAGTACTCAAAGCACTATACACACAGGGAGGAACCAGTTAGCGAACCCACAATCTTCCACAGTCTCCTTACTGCAAAGCAGCAGCACTACCACTGCGGCACCTGTGAGGAAGTAAAGTAAGTAAGTAAACAGAAATCAAATTAAGTAAACGGAAATCAAAAGGGGACATGACTGAAGTGTTTAAAGTTGTGAAGAGAAGTATTATGGTGGATCCTGGGTGTTACTTTAAAATTAGTTTTTCAAGAAGAACATGTGAACATACATTACAAGGCTTTTCTTCATGCAGAGAACAAGAAATACATGGAGCAAATGGCCAAGTAGTGAGATAGAGAGCACGACTTTGGGACCTTTACAACTCAACTTGATGTTAGTTTGGAGAAATGATGTGCCTATGAGCTTTTTTGGGTTAAATGGCCTGTTTAGGTCTAAATGTCTACAGCAATCAGAACAGGACAGACTGATGTCTAAATCAAGTAAGGAAAGGACACAAGACTCTCGTCTACAACAACCAGAAGAGGAACGCAAAAGTGAAACAAGTCTAAAACAAATAAAGAGGTCGAAGAGTTTGAACAGGAATTAAGAGGTGATGGAAGTCTAAAAGAGACAGGTAGTTGTGAGCAGTTGTCAAATGTCATCCAGCTAGGACAGGTAATACATTACTGAAACTGACAAAGTTTTAAAATGTAATACACAGGCAACGACACTCTTAATGGGCAGAACAATAACAGGACATCAGATTGGGGGGCAAAGTATGGGGGGGGGATGATTTTGAAGGTACAGTGGAGGAGTTTTGGGGGGGTGCACACAGCTGCTTACCCATCTTCCTATTTTTTTGCATGTAGACAAGAAGACAACCACCAAGAACAAGAGACCAGATCCCAGGCCCCCTCTCCACCCTTTGCACCTCTTATGTTATAAAACACAATTCTGTCAGAAAATGGATGCCATTTATTAGACCAAGAGCAGAGGAGAGTGGACAGTCTCGCAATGTAGATGCTCATTTTTCTACTTCAGTCTTCCTTTTCTCTTAGCCCACTGAGGGATATTTAATGGGGTTACCTCAGGTTTACCAACCCACTTAATGTTTGATTGGCACAAGTAAGAAATGTCTGAAACAGGATAAGAAGTGACAGGTGACACCTGGGTGAAGCTGTCAAGAGTGGTAATAGAGTAAAGGCATGAAATGTCCAGAACAGTCAGAAGAGGAATGAACAGGTACAAAAGGACAAAAAGTGTCAGGAAAGGAACAAACAGGTGGCAAAAATGTTAAACCAGCCAGGGGGCACATATCTAGAACACTCTGAACTGTGACAACTGAGCAATGTCTAAATGGCAGGCACTGAGCTGTAGTGGTTAAGACTCTGGACTTCAAGACAGCCAGAAGGTGGGAGGACATAAACTGGAATAAATCAAAATGGAAATGGGTAACATGTATAAAACATTATTATAACAGGGATAAAAAGAAACAAACATAAGAAATTGAACATTAAACAGTACTTACAGTATTGAAGGCAACAATTGTAGCAAACAGGTAACACCCGGGGAGAACAAGGACAAAGATGAGGCAACACTGCCAGAACAGCAAACATCAGGTGACCAGCATCTTCAATGGTCACAACTGCACTGAACAGGTGACAGGGGAGGAATACCTGACACGATCAGAACTGATAAATAACAAGTGAACATGTGTCTGAAACAGTACCCAGCAGCCAGGAAGTGACTGAAACAGTTAGAAGAGGAGCGATCCGGCAATAATTGGTCTCAAAGGACCAGAACAGTAAAGAGAAAATACGTGAAATAATCAAAACCTAAGAAGAACTATCAATGCGTCTCGGAAAATGTCATAATTGGATCAGATAGGTGACAAATTAAAAGAGGACAGGAGGGGACAAGTGAGAAGTATTTGAAATAGTCTGACCTGACACCGACATGAGGAAATTTGAGAACAGGAAAGAGCAAGAGAGGCAAATCAAAAGTAGAATGTGCAACAGCAAACAACAGCTGACAAATGTCTACATCAGATAGCACAAAAGGGAACAGGTGACAAATGTCTGAAACAGTCCAACTACTAAACAGCAGACAAAAAAAAGTTCAGAACAGCCAGAATTGGAATAAACAGGCAATAAATGTCTGAAGCCATTGGAATAGGCATGGACAGGCAACACATGTCTGAAACAGTCAGTTAAAGAAAGAACAGGTGAGGAACGACATGGAGAAGGCGGAATGGGAAAGAGCGAGTGATAGAAACAGAAAGAGAGCATGCGAGAAAGTCACACAGTTTTAAATGATAACACATTGGAAAGAATGGCTGACAATTGGAACAATAGTTAAATATTTAGAAAAAGTTAAGGAAAAGCAAAAAAAAAAGAGCATCAGCACAGTGGTTAAAGCTTTGGACTTCACTCCATGAGGCTGTGGGGTCAAGTCCTGCTGCTGACATTGTGTGACCACAAGCAAGTCACTTCACCTGCCTGTGCTCCAACTAGAAAAACAACAAGGAGTGTAACCAATTGTAATCGAAATGTTATAAGTCACCTTGGGTAAAGGCGTCAGCCAAATATATTAATAACATATGTGAAACTGTCAGAACACAGAATGGGACAATATAGTCAAGAAAAGAAGGGGGGAGTAGAAAATATCCTAATGGTATAAACAGAGCAGACGGCATATATAAAGTAGACAAAATCATTTTAAATAATTAAAATAGTTTAATGACAGAATACATTAATTTTCTCAAATCTGCATAATCCAGTTCAGGGGCAGCATATCCTAACAGCACTGGGTTCAAGGCTGGAATCAGCACTAGATGGGACACCACTTATTTGTAGGGCACACACACTCACATGGACCCCTACACTCATAAAGGCAGAGAGAAACCTAACATCAGTGATGTTTGAAACATGCCCCCCATGAGTTACCCAAAATGGCACCCCTCATTATCCATAGCAGAGCTGGAAGGATTCCAGAGCGCCCACCACTTGAGTTACATAACTGGCGCCCCTCAGGGTCTGAACCACACACTGCTTAACTTTCATAAATGGTGCCCCTTGGGTGATAACGTCCCGGGTAGCTGTTGGTGTCGCCTAAAGGATTCACTAGCTCTGCCTAACACACCAATGTTTTGGAATGTGAAAAGAAAACCAGGATGCCCCATTTCCGGAAAACAACCACAGGTGCACAAGGAGAACATGCAAACTTCACACTGTCAACATTTAAACCTGGCTACCATAATGCCCCACAAAATACAACAAGGATAACTTTAAAATAATTGAGAAAGGCTTAAAAATGACAATAAGAGATGATGATATTTTGAAAGGAAAAGTCCAGAAACAATACCAGATTAAAATGGAAAAAAACATTAAATGTTAAATTCAACGAGGTGTGGGTGACACAGGTTCAAAACAATCAGAACTGTTCACCGTCCAGACACCAAAAAGACCACAGAGGCGCTTTATTTATTTTTGAGACTATACCAAGTGACAAATGAAGACTCCGTCTGTGGAGGTACCAATTGGCAGTGAATATTATAGCACTCCAAACTGTGTTTTCTTAGTTAAGTGTGAAGAGTTTTTAAGTGACTGCTGGCGAGACCCCATTGCACCCGGGATCACATACGCAATGCAGCAAGATCGGCACAGCGATTCTTTTGTATTTGTGGTGCTGCCGCCAGCCACAAATGAAATGGCTTGATCGTCTTCAAGTTGAACTTGCAATCATTAAATATCCCACCATGTTCTCTTCCTTAAATATTCTCCAGATAGCCATGACAGCCAAGACATCGCTGTGTACACCACTCGGCAAGGTGATTTGCGCAGGCCTTCTTTAGGCATGCTGACGATGTGCGGTTTTCAGACAGGCTTTAATCTGCGTGGACTCTTGAAGATGCCGCAAGGTGTGCAGCTGAGATTACGGTGTCCTGGTGCTCCAGGGGTCCATCCTCGGCACCGGGGGACTTTTATCCGCGTGCATGAGGAGTTTTAATCACAGCAAAGCTCTCTTAACTACAAGTACCTGTGATTACACTCAGTTAAAGCGAAGACTTCAAGAGAGTGAATGAGGCAGCAATAACGGCGACTTGGACAGAACCCTGCAGGCGCTGGAGGGACCATTAGGGTACAGGCAGTGCCGGTGCTGTGTTACTTTGAGCCCTATAGGCCAAGCTTAGCAGTGTTCAGTAGCTAACCCGTGCGGCTGGACACCCCCTTATGATATGCACCCTTGGTGAATGCCTAATACGCCTTAATGGTGGCACCGGCCCTGCATACTGGGAAGAGCAAACACGAACAGCCCTTTGCTTTCATACACTCGACACGCGGTAAAGTTGCTGGAAGAAAATATTATTGGTACTAAATATATATATATATTTTACAACAATGATAACAATAATAATAATAACAACAGCATACCAATACTCCCGCATTCCTTTGGAATTATGTATTGGTCACAAACACGCTCTTAAAATGTTGGTTCTGTAATTCTGTAATGGGTTGTGTGGTTCTTTGCTTGACATTGCATTCTGGGAAGGGTTCTTAAATATCTGAAATTGGTGCTTTGGCTCTGAAAAGGTCCCCAATATGTGGACAAAACCGAACTCTTTCATGTACTGCAGGCTACCACAGGATACAACAGATCAAGAAAACCGAAACTGAGCCTGTGCGATTGTATGCAGCGAGATTCCCTTTAAAACCAGGAACTCATTTGTATTTCTCAAGCTTCTTCTCATCTACTCTTGGTTATTTTTGGATTTGGACATCTCTAAATATATTGTTCTTTGTGGAACCTTCATATAGATGATTCAACTGGGAAATGAAGATGGTTCCCCTATGGCATCCCTCTGAAGAACCATTTTGGCACCTGTATTTTTAGAGAGTATGCAACAGTTCAATGAAAATGCACACAGCAATCACGGCAGTGTGGGGTGGTGGTTAAAGCTTTGGACATCAAACCCTGAGGCTGTGGGTTCAAATCCCACTAGTGACATTGCGTGACCATAAACAAGTCAACTGACCTGCCTGTGATCCCATTGGATAAAAACAAAAGAAATGTAGCCATTTGTATATGAAGTGTTGTTGGTCACCTTGGATAGAGGTGTTAGCCAAATAAGTAAATGTAAAACACAAGCAACATCTCCCCAAAGCAGCCATAGAATGACTCAGTCTTCCATGTGCTGGAAGGGCTCTCATAGATATAATAATTTTACACAACACACAGATTAACAACACTGCACAACAATTTTTTTGAAAATTCTTGCTTCCTTTTTGCTGATTGTGACAGGTACCTACTGGGTATGCACAAATTTAGTTTTGGTTTTACTGCATCACGAGGAACTCTGAGAAATAGACATTTATATGTTTACTGACAATAACATATTTAGTCACGTTTATGTTTTGCAGAAGCTGTTAAATTCAACAGAATTAAAAGTTTTTTGCTCCTGATTTTCTTTTGTATTCAATGTCTGGTGCATCACATTGCAGAGTCCAGCAGTTGTCAGCAAGCATTGACAGATTCCAGTTGCCCTGGCATCGTTTCTCCATCGTAGCAATGTCCTGGTGAAACCTTTCACCGTGTTCGTCACTGACAGCACCGAGATTTGCGGTGAAGAAGTACCAAGTGTGAGTGGAGGAAATGAATCTTGAGAGACATGTTGCACTTCATTGTCTTGTATGCTTTGAGAAGTTTGTCTACCAGCTGAATGTAGTTTGGGGCTCTGTAATTGCCCAGAAAATTGTCAACAATGTCTTTGAAGGCTTTCCAGGCATTTTTTTCCGGCCCAATTAACAGATCTTCAAACCACTTGTCACTTATAACATGTCTGATCTGGAGGCCAACAAAAATGATCTTGGTGTCAGTTATTCTTGGGAACATCTGTCTTAAATAATGAAAACCTTTGCCTTCCTTGTTCAGTGCTTTCAAGAAATTCTTCATGACTCCCAGTTTTATGTGAAGAGGAGGCAAAAATATCTTTGCCGGGTCGAGAAGCGATTCATGTGCTACATTTTTCTGTCCTGGAACTAACTTTTTACGGAGTGGCCAGTTCTGTCGAGAATAGTGCGACTGTTTGGCACGGCTGTCCCATTCACAGATGAAACAACAGTACTTTCTATAGCTGAGCTGCAGTCCTAGTTACAGAGCAACGACTTTAAGATCTCCACAGATATTCCAGTTGTACCTGCTATACTGGACGTGCTTCAGCAACAGTTCCATATTCTCATACGTTTCTTTCATGTGTGCTGCATAGCTAACAGGTACTGAAGGATAAACATTGCCATTGTGTAAGCAGAACAGCTTTCAGGCTTAACATTGACGAATCAATGAAGAGATGCCACTCTTCCGGCTTGTGATCACAACCCAAGGGCGAGAACAATCCTTCAATGTCACAACAGAAACAGAGACTGTCGACTTGTGCAAAAAATTTGGTTATATCATGATGTCGGCCTCGAAACACAGAAATTTTTGTACCTGGTGACAGCAAACACCATTCCTGCAGTCTCAAACCCAACAGCTTGGCTTTTGCTTTTGACAGACCCAAGTCTCTGACCAAATTGTTCAATTCGAACTGTGTTATCAGATGTGGATTGCCTGATGAGCACAGTTCAAAATCCGGGTCAATGTCACTGTCAGTACCCTGCATTGCAGTTTCTTCATCTGGTTCGTCTAAGGTCCAATCCTCTGGTGGTTTCGGAATTGGAAGACTGTTGTCATGTAGCACGGGTCTCATTGCTGAAGGCAGATTAGGATATTCAATTGACTTCTTGTTTTTGGCAGAGAAACCAGACACATTAGTCAAACAGAAGTAACAGTCCATCACATGGTCTTTCTGTTCTCACCATATCATTGGAACAGCAAACAGCATCGTCTTTCAAGTGCCTCTGAGCCAGGCTCGCAGACTGACAGCACATGTCGCACAGCAAATGTGAGGCGCCCATTCCTTGTCTTGATCACCAGTTTTGCAGCCGAAATGCAGATGATAAGCTTTCTTCACAAGAGCAGTCATTCAAAGTCTCTGAGGTGCAAGTGTATATTCGCCACAGATATAGCAGAATGTATCGCGGCTGTTACGACATTGACGAGACATATCGCCCGACACCAAAACGTCTATAGCATCAAGCTTTCTTACTGTTGTATTGCTACAGATACTATACTATACATACACACTGACTATCTATATTAACCAAATGAACAGGATCGGTGTATGCAAGCCACCTTTGCAGCATGCTGAGACAGCGTCAAGCTCGTTCAGACCTGCCCAGGATGTCAACTTCCACAGAACAGCTTCCAACCTGGCCTGATTCCATGCCTGGACATGCCCAGGCTGCACAAACCGTTGTTGATAAGTCACTTACGGGAGCGAAAATGTTTGGATACAAATATAAGAAAAAATCATAACAAAACTGAATATTTCTCTGAAATGGTACGTGATGGGTAAATTTTGATGTGATATTCGTGATCAGCACCCAAAAATCTACAAGAAACACCCAACAGTGTTCAAGAAGCAAAAACTTTGTTGTGCAGTGTATTTAAGAAAAATTCTTCACCACACAAGAGCAAACATCAACACTACACAATGTAGAGACAAACTACACATCACTTAACCTCCATACCACAGACAACATCAAAAAGAATATAACAACCACACAACTTAAAACACAGGCATGGATCTTGGAAACATTTCATGGCAGACCTGCTCATGAACCTGATCAGCCTTGTGTGGATAAGAGTGCATCAGAGAGCCTGGTGATATGTTTAGTCATTCAGAAGGGTTTATGCTAGCCATACATGATCAAGTCAGAAAATGAGAAACTACAGAAAATACGTTCTTAAGGATGCTAACATTACTGACTGTACATGCAGATACTGCTACAAGGAACAAGAAACAATCCAACACATCACCTCAGGTTGTACATCACAGACACAGACAGATGACCTGCACAGAGACAATCAGATGACAATCATCAGACATCGACAGCTGGCGCTACAACAACTACAAACCAAATTAGATGTCCATCACAGAACTAGAAAATGTGACAAATAAACTATAAAGGGGCAGAACTGTCCTCCATAACAGACCAGACATAGCACTGGGAGACAAACAAAATACAACCACAGATTTTATTGACATTGCCATACAAAACACGCACAACTTATAAAATACACACACAAGTAAAATACAGAAGTACACAGAACTGATAGAAGAAGAAATACGCCGCCTGTGGAGAATGGACAAGGTGATCATTGAGCCCATTGGTGTCATCCCATATGCGCTACACAAAAGTGACAGGACAGCGATGTGCTTTTTTGTTTTTGTTTTTTTTAACTTTGCTTTTATTTCTTTTAAAAAGATGTGCAAGTTGATCTGGAGGAGCTATGCCCCTGCTGGTCCCATTTTATTTGAATAATCACTGAAGGATTACAGTGTGGTCCTCAAGTAACAGCCTACATGTGAGGTTGATGAGGATGATGAGGATGGCAACGCCTTTTGAGCGCAGCTGCAGGGGTCGGAAAAGGCCATTTTTTTGTGAGAACAGGTAAAAGAGAGATGGGTTAATGTGGGCATAAAGTGCTGTGATCAGAGGAGAAGGAAAGTAGGAATTTTGCTTTGATGAACTTTAATTTGCTGGGAGTAGGAGAGCGAGTGAGGCTGAGGCAGGGAGGGGCCACCAGGAATACATCAGAGGGGTCATGAGGTGGGATGTGCAGAGCCCCCACTGGGAATATGATGAGCAAGACGTGAGGCGGGGTTCAGAGCTGGTGTCTGCAATAGAGACAGCTGCTGGGAATGCCCTTTGTCAGATTTATTTATACAAAATGCTCAAAACAGCAAAACAAGACAACAAACGATTTGCCTAAAAAGTCAATCCAAGACAAGCAAGTCCAAAAGCACAATCCAGTTGTCAGAATCCACAGAAGAGAAACAAGAAAATCAGCAAAACCTGAAAATCCAATGAAATTCTCAGAGACCCACAGAAGAACTCCGCCACAAACACAAACAAAATGAGCTTCCACTTCCCTGGCCTTAAATAGCCAGTGGGCGGGCCAAGGAGTGGTGATGTCAGGGTGGCCCCACCTCCTGGGGCTCCACCCACAAAGTACATGGAATGGGGCCACATTTAAAGTTACGGCACCAAATTAGAAACATAACAGAAATAACTTAAAGATGCACAAAAAAATAAGGACAATGAAACATTAAATACACATCAATGATTGCATAATAAATTAATCTTTCACTTTAAATTGGTCCACTATGTCTGAGTGTGCTCACTAGTGTCCCAGAATTCCATGTAGGTTTGCTTTGTTCTCTTCACCTGATGTGGCCAGGGCAGACTGTGGCTCTGTTTAATAGGATAAGAAAATACGGAAAAATTGATGGATAGTAAAATTTAAAACCAATGATTAAAGGGCTGAGGGAATATAATTGAGTGTGTTTGTAATGCAGGAATGATCAAAGGGTGATTAACAATTCTACCATTCAGTTGAATGGTGGAATATGAAATTCCAGATATATACCATTTAAAGATGATCAGTTGCTCATTCATTTGATGAGGCTGAATGAAGAAACTGGAGCCATTGAAGGTATCAGCCATGCAGGGATAGTTAAATGGTGATTAGGGCTTCCACAATTCAGGTGTTTGTCAGTAGCCATGAAGAAATGATTAAAATGTTTGTCACTCTCAAAGCCAGAAAGGATTGAATGGAGAGATGTCTGTAGTGTGGGGATGATGAAATGGCGAACAATGCTCAACCAGTCTGTGGATAGAGAAAAGGGGGCGCTCCATGTAAGGAGGATTAAAGGAACATTCACCCTAAATTGAGGTTTAATTGAGGTTTAATAGGGATCAATATGGTGTAATAAGGACCAGCAAGTCACCAAAGGCTTGGGGATGGCCACACCATATACTGTACCTGAAGAAAACTGTCGGAAAAAAAGCAAAAATAGGCAAGTCTTTACAGACAGGAGTCCAAGACAGAAATAAGATCTGAGACATAAATATGGCAGAACAAGGCAGGCAAGGGTTCAGGGGAGGCCAAAACTGGAAGTGATGTCATCTGTAGGACGGTTCTGGAGACTTTAATTGACTTCATTGGTTGGGTGGGTTTCAGGGACCGGAAATGAGGTCATTGATTGGCAGGTTCTTTGGTTGGTCTGCAGAGGGACAAGAGGAGAAATTATCAGAAGATAGTGACAACCCCCAGTCTGGCTGTGACATAACATTATTTCAGCCCCTAAACTGTCTCCTATGTGCACATGTGTGACAGTGGGCATCTGCCAGGCAGAGGTGATCAAAGGGTTACCAGTATTTTAGTAAGTTGAGGGGGTCTGGGGCAATGGGAGAAGACAGTAAGGGTTGAATGGAGGGTTGAAGGCTCTCTGTCATGCAAAGATGAAAACAAAGACTAGCATGGGGATTGATGGCTACCTTGCATTTTTCTGATTGAGTAGATTTAGTCTCTCTCGCTCTTTCTCTATCTCTCATTTTCTATCTCTCTCCCTTTCTCTTTCTTTAGAAAATCTCTGCTTCTTTGACCTGCCCACCTGTCATTTTTGACCCTTCCTGCCTGATCCCTGCCATACAGTATAAACCAGATAAAACAAGATGGGCGGGGCAAAGGTGGGATATGATATGAAGGGTGGGGTCAGGGTTGGAGTTCAGAACAGAACATCTGGCAGGATGTCATAACTTTTTTATGCTCTGCAGTGTAGCACTAGCATTGATCCCTGCCCCATTTGCTTCTAATCATAGAGGCCTCCTTATGTCCATCACAAAGATATGACCTCCTCCTCCTCCCATTGCCAGTTTTAGTATTTTTCTAATTATTTAAAAAAAATACAACATTCTGCTGCGGTGTAAAAGGTAAAATGCTCTGAAATGAAGTCAATAATGGGGAGACCTTCCTGCTGGTATTCCATTCACCACAATGTAGTGTGAGAGATGAGTGAGAGATGACAGGCTTTGGGGCAGAACTTGTTTCTTTTGTCCAGGAACAGCACTTGTTATAACTTACCTCCTAAGGCATCCTGTCCGCCTCGCCTCATTACCATTCCTCTTCCATGTGCTTCATGTAAAAGGGCCGCCAGATCCAGTAGTTAGCTTTTCAGGGAGACTACATGAATAAGTCATGAAACACTTACCTGCGTGAATAACAATCTTCCCCACAGATCTCAAGACAGGTTTGGACACTCATTCTTTCAATCAAAGCAGCTGCATTTTTATTCTTTGTATTTAAAACACTCCTTTGATTTTTTTTCCTTTTTTGCTAATCGAGCTTTGCACAAGATCTGTTGTCGCAGCCGCTTATTTAATACAATCTGGGAACTGAATGTGATAAAGGAGGAAACTGCCAGCTCTGACAAAGGGACACAATCCATGCAGGTGATGCCAGAAGCACAAGGCTGATGTGCTGGTGGTGACGTGTGGCATTTCCTTATACTGACCCACCGTGGGGTGACAAGAAGGAGAAAGTGACAAGACTTGTAAATGAGGATGGCATTGTGTTGATATTGTGCATTAGTCATAACACTTGATCAATTCTTTAAGCAATGCTTCTGTGACGCATCAGGGACATTCCCAAGGTGTCTTTGAACCCAATGACAGCCCAAAGAGACCAAAAGTATAAAAATATGAGTGCTTTATTAAAATGGAGTTTAAGCACAAAGAGAGAGAGGTTAGGAGCATGCACTGATACAGTGCATTGCCACACCCAACACATGACAAACCAACTCAGGACCCCAGTGCAGCCATGCAACAGGTGACACCTCAGCACCACACAAGTTCAGATGGAATGGAAGAATATGAGGTTTTTTATGGTGGCTGGAGTTCCAATTCTGCCACCAACCCCCAGGTTTTTCCCTGCAGGTTGGAGGGCCTACATGCAAGGCTGGATGCATTATACCCTGGATGGAGCAATTGCAGGTTAAGGGCCTTGCTCAAGGACCCAATGAAGTAGAGTCATTTTTGCCGTTTACGGGATTCGAACTGGCAACCTTCTGAATGCCAGTGCAAATCCCTAGCCTCAGAGCCACCACAAAGTGCAACAGAAAATGTAAAACAATAAATGACCACTAACCCCCCCATAGGGTCTACCTGTACAGGCCCTGCTATTATGTGGGGTGGCTGGTGTCCCCACAGGACCAAGAACCACAATCTGTTCAACTCCCTCTTCACTCCTCTCCACACTTTCTGTCACTGGAGTTGTCATCCACTGCTCACCTTCTGAGCCCAAGCTCAACACAGCACTGGGTGGACGAGACGTCTAAGCAATCTAAGACTCTGACCGTAGTATGATTAGGGTTGCCATACATGGTGGTTCCAGATCAAACAGCTGATCTCCGGGGATTTTCACACACTACTGTCTCTGGAGTTGAAGACATGAAGAGATAACATTCAGAAGGGAAAGTCTATTGGGGAAAAAGCACCTTGTTAATGATGGCGGTCAATGGAGAACAGGCAGATGCATTAAAGAAAACAGAAACGCCATAAATAGTCAGATAACAGTCGGGTGTGGAAAGGCATCTCTGAACATACAACAACTCACCCCTTGAAAAGGAACGGCTGTGGTGGAGAAGGCCACACTGGGTTCAAGTTTTGTCAGCTAAGAACAGGAAGATAAGGCTGCTGCGGTTAGATTATCAACCAAAACTGGATGACTGAAGTTTGGAAAAATGTCTCCTGTTCTAACAAAGCTCATCTTTCTGCTACATCATGCAGATGGTAGAGTCAGAATTTGATGCCAACAGCATTAATCCATGGATCCACCCTGCCTTGTGAGAATGCCACAGGCTGGTGGTGGTAGTGTGTTGGTGGGGGGGAATGTTTTCTTGGCACAAATTAGGTCCACCAAGTAAGCCTCATTGGAATTTCACAATGTTGTTGCTGTTCATGTAATGTACATTAAATTTTGGCTGCAGTTTTCATATGGATATTTTCAGCAGGATAATACATTAAGTCACAAACACACATCATCTCACGCTGGACCTTCCAGTATGAACATCACTTCAGTTTACTCCAGGGGCCTGCACAATTTGCACAACCCCATCCAGTGGAGCACCTTGGAAATGAGCTGGAATGGGTGGGTCCTGGCATAAATGTGTGGACATAAAATCCGCAGGGACTGCATGATTCATTCAAGTTGAACATGCCTGGTGGATTCAAAAGGGGATCATATATGGTACTGGATAGGCATACCAATAAAAAAAGTGTGCACATCGAGTATACATTGTCATGGACCCCGGCCGGGACACCTCTTCACTGGGAGAACCAGGGGAGCAAGCCTGGTCAGGACAGTACATCCCCCGGAATGCTAGATGGCAGCCCCCTGAGTTGCAACGGTGCCTCGGACTCCTGCAAGGCTCCACGGGAGTTGGAGTTTGGTGCAGCCCTGTTGGGATCCGGGGGCGCCGCCGGGTGTTGTAGCTGCTCCTGGGCCCATATGGGCAGTTCTTTCACCACACCCGGAAGTGCTGCCGGACATAGGTCATCAAGCACCTGGGGCAGTTCCGAGTAATATATAAACGGAGCCAGCAGACACTACTCGGGGAGCCAGAGTCGGGAGGATGGAGACGAAACTTGCCAAGGAGGAGTGGAGGAGAAAGAAGAAGAAGAGAGTATTGTGTGGTATTGTGCTTTTGAGACTGTGTTGTGTACTTGTGGGAACAGGAACACATGCATATTGTTGGTAAAAAATCTGCCTTTTCATTACCAAGCATTGCTTTTGTCCTTCATGGACTCTTATTTGTCTTCTCGTCTAAGATTCCAAAATCTATCTATCTATCTATCTATCTATCTATCTATCTATCTATCTATCTATCTATCTATCTATCTATCTATCTATCTATCTATCTATCTATCTATCTATCTATCTATCTATCTATCTATCTATCTATCTATCTATCTATCTATCTATCTATCTATCTATCTATCTATCTATCTATCATTTCCCCATTAAGGTGGAACCCATATCATACTGGGCATTTGACTACCTTTAGCTGCAGACAGTAAAATGGTTTCAGTTCATTAATCTATAAAGGTGAGCCTCTCATTTTCAAGTAATCACAGGATAATGATAGAATCTCATGGTGCTTTTTATTTACGTTGGACAAGAGAGTGGTGAAATGTTACATGTTGGCGGGACATAACAATTAAGAATTTCACTGTACTCTGTACACATGACAGTGCTGTTTGAAATCATTCCTACAACCACTAGCACTATCATCAGTACTGTTACTACTGCCACCACTACTACTACGTTTTCTACTATACTCACTATTACTACTACTACTACTACTGCCACCAATACCGCCATTACCACTACTATTTCTACATTGCTGTTGGGTTGTTACACAGGCATATGATTCTGGTTATTGGTATGTGATTGAATTTGTTTCCATGCAAAAAAAAAAAGTTATAAAATAAGCCAATTCAGAAAACAAACGAGTAGACCATCCTCACTTTCCATCTCAACTTCACATGTACACATTTAAGGTAAAACAATGCTGAACACACTGTGGATGGAGGTCATCATCTTCATTATCCCTCTATTTCAGTGAATGACTGCTGTGGATCACTGTAAGTCATTATCTTAAATTCTCATCATGATCATCATCATCATCATTATCACCATCACCAGACTTTCTTCTTCCAAAGACAGAGATCTGCTCTCTTCCTGAACAGTCCTTTAACTCCTTCATGATAGCCCATCTCTGGTGCCATTTTCCACATCATCTTCTCTTGAGCCTTCAGGTTTTATTCTGCGCTTCATATTCCACTTGTAGGTCACAAGAATCTCTCATGGCACTGGTTTACTGTTAAATCAGATGCACAAGGATGAGTTTGTTTTGTGTCAATAATCCCCCTGCTGCTACTGTGCCACCTCATCCCACCCTGTTAATGCCCTGTGGTATCCAAAGGACCCTCTTGGCTTGTGAATTTTGAACTTGAAATGTTGGCAGTAGTGTTATAGGACTGTAACACAGCAATGGCATTACCTGCCAGTCATCGCTCCTTCTTCGGCCTAGCAGCTTCATTAACCAGGTATTTTACCCCTCCCAACCAGCCCGGTACTACAGGTCAGGGTATTGAGGCTTAGTCGCTCTCTTTCCATATTCACAAACAATGGCTTTCAGGATGACCAGAGGCCACGTGCGGCGCTGCGCTAAGAGGACATTTCCGAAGTGAGTTTCCTGTTACTCAGGCGTTTTCCACGTTTACTTTGTTTTCTTGCAGCCCATCTCCTTCCATGAAGTGCCAATTGCACTCCAGCTCATCCTCTTTAAAGTGCTTCCTGCAGGAGACGGCAACAGTTGTTTATTGTTCACTTGAGCACAGATTGCATTATTTTAATGGAATGACTGAAGACTTCCTGTTGGCTTTCCAGCCTAAGGATCTACTTTTATCCCCAATTGTCCAATGGGCATGTTGCCCAAGGGCAGGGCTTTCCTAGTGACTGTGAAAACAAGTGGGCAGCCCTGCCCTCTAAAAGACCATTGTCCACCAGTGTTGCCCCACACTGGTTGATTTATTGTTCTGCTAGTCGTCTCTCTGGCCCCTTCAGGGTGAGGCCTTGGCAGACGTGTGGTGTGTTTCCCAGGCAGAGCTTATCTTCAGACAGCTTTTATGGCCGACTGTGATGGAATCTTAAGGAGTTGCAGCTTCCAGACTCTGTGAAAGCACGGGACGAATTACGATATAATTTACTGTCTGCATCTTAATATCCCAATAAATTATCTGCTTTTATTAGTATTCCTGCTTGGGCCTTCAGCAAAAGCAATTATGGAACAGAGTCTAGGATTAGAT
The DNA here is from genome assembly GCF_900747795.2 of Erpetoichthys calabaricus. NCBI lineage: Eukaryota > Metazoa > Chordata > Cladistia > Polypteriformes > Polypteridae > Erpetoichthys > Erpetoichthys calabaricus. The sequence goes on from NC_041405.2 coordinate 51,401,110, forward strand.
CTAATAAAACAACCACTTTCCTTACTGACCCTGTCGCACTGAGGCTGCCGGAACGGCATGGGCACAAAAAAACAAGGCCATTAGATCAAGACTACGTACACTGAAGGCACTGGGGGCACCAGGAGCACTGGGGCAAAGGCAAGAAGGGTGGGGGCAACAAAGAGCTCTAATGGTAGACTAACAGAAGGAAGAAGAAACTGAAATTATAGGAGCGTGAGGAGGCCTTACATTAAAGGCATGGACCTAGGAAACTGTGTTGTGAAATATTGGAGGATGAGGAACCAAAACTGTGACAGGACAAGGACACAAGGAGCTTAAAAACTAGAAGTTTGTGCATGGATTAAGCTACTGTATACCAATCCAGAATCTTCAGTTTGTATTAACAACATTAATTCAGACTACTTTAAACTAGAACGTGGTACCAGACAAGGATGCCCCTTGTCACCACTACTTTTTGCAATCACCATTGAGCCACTGGCAGTTCACTTTCGAAATGCTTATGAGATAAAGGGAATTATCAGAGAAGGACTTGAATAGAAAATTTCTTTATATGCAGATGATATGATGCTGTATATATCAGACCCACAAAATACTGTGCCTACAGTTCTAACAGCACTAACAGAATTCCAAAAGATTCCTGGTCTCAGAATTAATTTGACTAAAAGTGTGCTCTTTCCAGTGAATTCTCAAGCACACAATATTAGATTGGACACCTTCCCTTTTATCATTGCAGATCAGTTCAAATATCTAGGGGTAAACATCACAAGTAAACATAAAGCTCTTTATCAGCAAAATTTTGCTGTTTGTATGGAAAAAATCAAGCAAGACTTGCATAGATGGTCAACCCTTCATCTCACTTTACCTGGAAGAATTAACATCGTTAAGATGAATATCCTCCCTAAGCTTCTCTTTTTATTTCAAAATATTCCAATATATATCAATAAATCATTCTTTAAGAAATTAGATTCAACCATAACCACATTTATTTGGAATTCAAAACATCCACTTATCCAAAGAGCGACCCTACAAAGGCCAAAGGCAGAAGGTCGCATGGCTCTACCTAACTTTCAGTTTTACTACTGGGCAGCAAACATACAACATATTAAAACCTGGACACAAATAGATGAACAAACACAGGCTTGGTCTGCAATAGAAATAGAATCCTGCAGTTCATCTTTATATTCCTTGCTTTGCACCCAAATAAATGCAAGTTATCGCCAATATACTAATAACCCAATAGTGCTTCACTCACTCAGAATATGGAACCAAAGTAGGAAACATTTTAAGATAGAGAATCTTTTATTGGTGGCACCTCTGCACGAGAACCACCTTTTTCAACCATCGCAAACATATGCAGTTTTTAATGTCTGGATTACATTTGGGATTAAATCACTTAGAGATCTGTACATAGACAAGGTCTTTGCATCCAATGAACAATTACATTCTAAATTTAATTTTCCAGCAACACATTTTGTTCACTATCTTCAAATTAGAAACTTTGTTAAACAGAACCTGCCCAATTTCCCTCATCTCCCACCTCCCTCTATGCTGGAAAAAATATTCATCAGTTTCAAGGACTTAGACAGCATCTCTGCAATATATAAAACCATTTTTCAGTCCCTCCCTTTCAAAGATCCAAGAGGACAATGGGAAAAGGATCTCTCCCTCAACATATCAGAAAAGGAGTGGAAGGTAGCAATGCAGAGAATTCACTCAAGCTCCATATGTGCAAAGCATACAATTATTCAACTAAAAATTATATATCGAGCACATCTGTCTCGCTTAAAATTGTCCAAAATATTTCCAGGGCAAGATCCAACCTGCGAATGCTGCAATCAAGTTCCAGCCTCAGAGGGTCACATGTTTTGGGCCTGCACCAAACTAACATCATTTTGGACCAAGATTTTTAAATGCCTTTCAGACAGTGTTGGTGTCACAATCCCTCCTAATCCATTAACAGCTGTGTCTGGTGTTCTTCCTGATGGGCTTAAAGTGGAGAAGGACAAACAAACTGTAATTGCCTTTACTACACTATTAGCACGTAGACTTGTCTTGCTCAACTGGAAGAATCCTAACTCTCCACTTTTAAGTCAATGGGTAACTGATGTTTTATCTTATTTGAAATTGGAAAAAATAAAATTCTCACTTAGAGGATCTGTGCAGAAAATTTTCCAAACCTGGCAGGATCTAATCAGTAACATTTTAGAATAAGCTTTAAAAGCCCTGAGATTCTCTCCCTATTCTTTTTTTTTGTCTACTCCATTTATCTATATTCACTTATTAATTTATCTATTTGCTTATTTTTACTAGGTTCAAGTTTTATTCTGCTGGCCATGCTCTCTTTCTCAGGGGTGGGGGTTGATTTGTTTTCAATCCTATTCTTGTAAAATTGATGTATTTGTATGGAATGTTGTGTGATTTCAATAAAATCAATTAAAAAAAAAAAACTAGAAGTAAGGACAGGAAACATATGTTGTGTGTGTATCTGAGTTGTAATATAGTGGCACAAGGAGTTGTAATCCTTAACACGAGAATAAGAAACTGACATGGACATGAGGCGCTCTGATAACTAAATACAAGGAACATGAGGAGGCACCATAATAAACACAGTGATACAAGGGGCTCTATCTTTAGGGACCTGCACAATGGAAACTGTGGTGGAAGACACCAGAAAATGATGAGCTCTTCTACTGAACACAAGGATTGTGATCACAGTAAATACAAGGAGAAAAACAAGGAGCTCTGACATTAAAGGCATGGACAGAAAATGAAGGAATGTGAAGAGCTGGTATAATGAACATGGGGACGTGAAGATCTCTGATACAAGATGAATAGACAAGACAACACAAGGAGCTTTGATGGTAGATACGGGAACTCAAGAAGTTCTGACATAAAAACAGCGGCATGCAAATCTGTGACAATAAATACAGGAAAATGAGAAGCTGTGAGAATAAATTAGGAACAGAGTGATTTATGACAATAAATGAAGGAAGAAGATGATCTATGAAAATAAATATAGGAAAATAAGGATATGTGACAATAAATAGAGGGATATAAAGGTTTATGATTATATAGGAACTTATGGAGCTGTGACAACAAATACAGGAACATAAGGAGCTAATGCAGTAAATATTAAGACATGAAAATTGAAGGCAATAAATGCAGTATAGAAACGTGATCTGCCATGACAATAAATACAGGGAAATGATAGTCTATGACAAAAATGAGGATCTGTGACAATAAACAGAGGGACATGAAGATCTATGACAATAAATGTAGGGGAATGGGGAGCGGTGATAATAAGCTTAGCATCATGAAGATACATTAGAAAGATACATAATCAGAAAGACATATACATTAGAGGGTCATTTCAGGTTGGACAGTTGGGAGACAAAGTCAGAGAGGTGAGATTGCGTTGGTTTGGACATATGCAAAGGAGAGATGCTAAGTATATTGGGAAAAGGATGCTAAGGACAGAGCTGGCAAGAGGAAAAGAGGAAGGTCCAAGAGAAGGTTTATGAATGTGCTGAGAGAGGACATGCAGGTGATGGGTGTGACAGAGCAAGATGTAGAGGACAGGAAGTTATGGAAGAAGATGATCCGCTGTGGCAACCCCTAACGGGAGCAGCCAAAAGAAGAAGAAGATCATGGAGATCACTGTTAGTAGATGCTGGGACACCAAATGCCTCCACTATCGAAAATTGAGGCTATATGAACATAACGAGGGATATGAGAATAAGAAAATGTGACTGGAAAAATGAAGAAAATGAAGACCTCTAGTAGTAAATACAAGGACATTAATCAAGTAAATGAGAACAGCAGTGATAATAAACACAGATGAAAGGGATGGAGCCAAGAAACTGTAATGTGAAATAAAGGCTGCAGGCGGGAGTGAGGTGATGAAATGTGAACTCCACAGTGCTGCACTTCAATCATACCACTGAAAACACTACCTGGCTAGGATGCCCCAATAGTAGAAGGTGGAGTGGAGATTCCCATTATTCTACCAGTAAAATACTGCTGTTGTAGTTAACCTCCTGCATCAATTTCCAGAATTTGTAGTCTGAGGGCACAACCAGGCTGACAAGAATATCTGGAGCTGATAGACGGGTGATCTCGATAGGGTTGAGAATGACTGTGAAGAACTTCAAAGCTAAACGGCTCCTGGGTCTGTGTTAAAACAAAGTCCTTTCCACAATCATTCTAAGATGTCAGGAGTGTGAGTGGAGGGAAGACAAGGGTCCACCTGGTAGGGAGGAAGTGGAGGCCAATGTGCTTCTACAGGAAACCCAGAAAGTAAGGAAGGGCTTGCTTTGCACAGGCGCTCTAACATATAAAACCTAGATGTGGAAAATGTAGGGTCATCAGGTGCTATGATATCGAGTGGCGGGCAATAGAGGGGCTCTCCTACTAGATAATGTATAAGTACCTGAACATGAGGACATATGACAGTAAATGGGGAAGCATAACAAAAAACTGCCATTAAAAGTATAAGAAACTGGAATGGAAAAGACAGGGAGATGTGAAGCGTTCTGGACATGAGGGGTTCTGAAAATAGGGCAGAAGGAGATGCGATGGCAAACACAGGAATGCAAGAAGATCCAACTTTAAAAGCATCGGCATAAGGACCTGGGATTGCAAATAGTGACATAAGGACCTCATATATTGAACACAAAGAGAATGAACCAGTGAACACGAACAAAAGAAGACTGTGAATGTGAGAGTCTGCAATGGATAACATAAGAATAGTAAACACAAAAAAGTATAGGCGTTTGAGGAGCTCTGAGTCTGTACATAAAGACAATAAGTGCAGAAGTTTAAACAGCACAGGAGGCTGAGATGGAAACATACAAACGTGAGGACCCTTGAGAATGAACATGGGGACGTTTGAAATAAAAGGACAATAGGGACTTGAACACAATGAGATAATAATTCATTACATTTATATAGCACTTTTCTCAGTACTCAAAGTGCAGGGAGAAACCAGGAAGCGAACCCACCATCTTCCACAGTCTCCTTACTGCAAAGCAGCAGCACTACCACTGCGCCACCTGTGAGATGTGATACAGGAGCACAAGGACCTCTAAGATTAAAGGTATGTGCTTAATAAACTGTGATACTGGGACACGAGGTGCAGTCAGAGTAAACAAAGGATCGTAATAAGCTGTAACAGTAAATATATGGCAACAAGAAGGTCTATGGAAAGAAGTTAAATGGAGGGAAATAATAATAATTCATTACATTTATATAGCGCTTTTCTCAGTACTCAAAGCGCTATCCACACAGGGAGGAACCGGGAAGCAAACCCACAATCTTCCACAGTCTCCTTACTGCAAAGCAGCAGCACTACCACTGCGCCACCTGTGAGGATAAGAAAATGTGATGGGAAATAAGGAAGTGAGCAGCTGTGACAGCGAGCAAAGCGGCACGAGGAGATCTGCTACTAAATTCAAGGACATTAAATGCATGATAGCAAGGAGCTTTGGTGTTAAAAATAGAAACCCAAGCAACTTTAACAAAAACTGCACGGACATGAAGGTCTCTGCCACCCAACAGGGGGGACGCAAGGAGATCCGATCCTTAATTTATTACCCACGAACATAAGGAGCTGTAGAAATAAATACACTAAGGAGTGGTGAGAGTGATTGCAAGGACAATAGAACATTAAATTGTTAACACGGGGACATGAGGACATTTGATACCACAGTAAATATACAGGCAGTAATTAAAACAGAGTTGTGAGGAGACATAAAGGAAGATGAGGGGCTCTGACATTAAATGTGCATGCAGGAGTAAATGCAACAGTAAATACTGGAACGTGAGGAGCTTGTCGTTATTAAAGGCCTCTCTTTAGAACTTTGGTGGAAAAAGACACTTTCTGAACAAAAGGAGGTCTTTTTAAAAATGCTACTTACTGGAGTTGTCACTCTGTCATGGCCATTTTGGTGACTTCATGATAAATAGTTGTGTCTACCCTAGAAGAAAAAGTTACCACTTAAAAACAATGATAGGGACACAACTAAGATACAAATTACATCTACAAGGATCTGAAAAGCTGAAGTGGTCAGTGCACCAAAGTGACAGCAGGGACAGTAAATGCGAGACAGTAAGGAGCAGTGATAACAGGACTAGCCCAATGTGGTTTAATGCTGTAGTCCTTGGTTCACTCTGTTCATGTGGAGGTTGCACGTTCTCCCTGTGCTCTTAAGTTTTCTAAGGTATTTTGGTTCTCCCTTAAATCCCAAACATATGTTTAGTTCACTGATGATGATGATGATGATGATGATGATGATGATGATGATGATGATGAACTGACCCCCAAGGCATAAATGTGTGTGTCCTGTGATGGACTGGCAGCCTTTCAATGGTGATTTCCTGCTTGTGACCCTAAGCTGCATTAGACAGGCCAGATAATGAATGGATGGATATGAGGAATGGAGATAACAGTCAAGAAACAGAAGAGCAGTGGCAACAGAAAGTGGGTGAGAAGGAAAATCCTCTTCAAGGATGGAGCCACTAAGAAGGACTGGGCCCTATGAGTGTCTGCCATTACAGTAGCACACAATTATTTGGCAGACTGCACATCCTAGGGGGAGGCACTGGTGGCAGTGGGGCTGTCACCATTAAAGGACGTCTGCTGTCTGGCACTTATCTGCAGATTTCCAGAGCTTGCCTTCAGTTGATCCTGTCCACTCTCAGTCATGCCCCTCTGTCTTATCTGACTGCCAGAGCCCTTATCTCGCTCAGATAGCCTGCAGCAGATGCACTGCTTAAAGGAAAAACAATGAGATCTGAGTAATGAAGAGATAAGAAAAGAAATGAGGTAAGTGCATTGCAGCCACTGGACACAGTAGGTAGTAGTTAGTGTCTCATGGATAGGGGATGCCTCACAGTGGGCCCAGGATGTGTGAAAGACTCCCTGACTCAGGGTGATACTGTTGAGCCTGAGGATTGCCCACTCAATGACTAAAATGCCCACACTGGTCATCTTTGGGTTTCGTATTTACCTTTTCTGTCAAAAGCTCTTGAGCGTGTTGTAGCTTCCCAACTCACCAATTACTTAACCACTAATAATTTGATGGAACCCTTTCAGTCTGGTTTCAGGGCGCAGTACAGCTGTGAAACTGCTCTGCTACGGGAAACCAATGATTTGCTTACGGCAGCAGACTCTGGACAAACCAGTATATTAATTCTATTAGACCTCAGTGCAGCATTTGACACGGTCAGACATGACATTCTACTGTCCAGAATGGAGAACATGCTGGGTATCTCTGGTACTGCCCTCCAGTGGTTCAAGTCCTATGTGACTGATAGGCAAGAGTTTGTTAGTCTTGGCAACAGCATGTCCAGCTCAGCGCCAGTCACACAAGGAGTCCCTCAAGGCTCTGTCCTCAGTTTTTCTGTATTTATCTGCATCTCCTTGGCCATATTATTCGTAGCTATTGGACTGGGTTATCATTTTTATGCAGATGACACTCAACTCTATTTCAATGTCAAAAGTGGAAAATCATCAGAGTTTTCTCAGCTCACAACTTGTCTCAGTGAAATTAATACCTGGATGGAGCAGAACTCTTTAAAATTAAATTGCAACAAAACTGACCTGCAAATTGGGACTAAAATGTAACTTAATAAAATGAGCTCCTTCCCAGTCAATTTTGGCAGTGATCTCATCAGACCTGCCTCTACTGCAAAGAATCTTGGTGTCATTTTTGATTCCTCCCTTTTTTATTCCACCTACATAAATCACATTAAGAAACTTTCTTACTTTCACCTCCATAACATGTCACGTGTTTGCTCCTTCCTCTCCTTTTCTAACGCTGAGAAACTTGTCCATGCTTTTATCATATCCTTCATCGATTATTATAATTCCCTACTGGCAGGATCCCTTTCTAATCTTTTATCACAGCTCCAGTTGATTCAAAACTCTGCTGCAAGAGTCCTTACACGGACCAGCAGTAGCGAGCACATCACACCCATCCTGCTTCGCCTTCACTGGCTCCCTGTGTCTTATAGGATTGAATATAAAATTCTACTAATAACCTACAAAGCCTTAAACGACCTCGCGCCAAACTACATCAGTGACCTTCTCCATCATTATGTGCCTGTCCGCCCACTAAGGTCCTCTGGATTCTGGCAATCTTGTTGTGCCCCACACTAATCTACATTCCATGGGTGACAGGGCCTTCAGCTGTATAGCGCCCAGACTCTGGAATGACCTACTGAAATTAATTAGGTCAGCTGACTCCATGAATTCTTTTAAAAACAACTCAAAACTCATCTGTTCAGGAAGGCTTTTAGCTCTACTTGACTTTATTACACTTCTCTCAGTTTACTTCTCTGTCAAGATGCTCATGTAACCTGTGTATGTGTGCTAGACCATCAATTATGTTGTCTGTTAGGCTTTTCTCTGAATTTACTATCTTACTCTTCTTTATTTATTTATCTGGTTTAGTAAATTGCTATATACTGTATACCCTGCTGTTCGTTCTTAAACTCTGTGAAGTGCCTTGAGCATGGGAAAAGCGCTATATAAATAAAATGTATTATTATTATTATTATTACTTAGCCTGTTGAGGCTGAGAACTTACATGTGTTGAATGAAATAATCTCATTGGCCACCTGTGAGAATATGACTTGTCTAGTGACAGAAGTGACCTCCCTGGTGTCCTGTGATAGTTTGATTTGTCTTTCTAAGCCTTGACAGTAACTGCCTGGTTCTCTTACCCTGTACGGCAATCCTGGGCAACACATGCCTGGTGAACTGCAGTGACCTTAGGGGTCTCTGGCACTACAGACTGGGAAGCATTCTTCTGATGACTAGGGTGACCTTACTGGTCCTCTAGAGTAGACCACACATGCCTGGTAACTGCAGTGATCTCAGTGGTCTCCAATGTTACAGTCACCCTGTCCTCCATGTCTGAGAAGCATACTTCTGATGACAATTGTGACCTTACTGGCCCTCTAAACTAGACCCCACATACCTGGTGGCTGTAGTGACCTCAGTGGTCTCAGCGTCAGTGACGGGTGTGTCCTTATTGGTTACTGTTCTTATTGTTGCCCGATTCCCTAAGACTGGATGACCCATGCCTGGTGCCTCCTTTGTTACACTCACATTTTCTGTTCTGTCAAGTCTGTTTACCACACATTGATGATTATCACCGTGATCACATTGATATCTTTTAATATTCGAAGCAGGTGACTTCAGTGACCCAGCTGGTGGTCCTCATTACAAATGCCTGGACCACTGAAACAAGACATCACAGGCCTGGTGACAGCAATGACTTCAGTGGTTCCCACAGGGCCTCCTCTGGTTCTGTTGTTATGCTCATCCTGTCCAACCACACATGTATTATCTTAGGAACCTAGATTGCACAGTGACACTCTGGGACCTTCACCGTGTCCAGCAGAACTGCAAAATACAGGCCAGGTAGCCACAGTGAAGTCAGTGATGTCAGCCTGTTTCCTAAATGTGAGAAACATGAATCTAAGTGGTTTCCAGTTTAATTTGTGTCACATTTCCCAACCCATGACAAAACAAGCCAGCTGACCACAGTGTTACACTGACCTTGTCTATTGGTGTTGGACAATAAGTATTTGTGACCATAGTCACCATTTTGGTTTGCTTTAATTTCTCTCTCTTACCCTGTGAGAGTGGGTGGCACATTCTCTGTGTGTCTAGAAAATGATAGACTTAGCCATTGTGTGCCATTGTGATGGCAATGCTGATCTGGTGACCACAGTGACTTTGCTTGACAACGTTTGGACTCTGACCCTGCTTGCTTAGAATGTTTCATGATTTCTCAGGTGCCACGGTCACCCCTTGTCTCTAAGGTTGTTCTCACCGAAGCACACACACCAGGTGATGGTAGTGACGTCTATGGTCACCATTTTTATTTTATGCATTTCTCTGAGGGCAGCATGGCAGCACAGTGGTCAGACTGCTGCCTCTCAGTATGGAGAGGATTTGCTTTCCAGCTCTAAACACAAGCAGGTTAGGTGAATTGTCAGTGCTAAACAGGCCCTAGTGGGTGTCTGGGTGTGTGTGTGTGTGTTTGCCAGGCAATGGATTGGCACCCTGTCCAGGGGTTGTTTCTGCCTCATACCTGAAACTTTCTGGGGTAAACTCCAGCCAATACCTCCCCACTCGCGACCCTGGATTAAGTGGGTTAGAAAATGACCTGATATGTCTCAGCACCTGGATAGCACTAGTCTGGTGATGGCAGTGCCCACAGTGACCAGATTGTTTGTCTCTCCTTGTCCTGTAGGCTCTATATGTCTGATGACCCGCTGACCTGCTTTTTGGCTCTCCCTTTGTCAGCTGGGCCGGTCACTTATAGATCCTTGTTGACCACTCTGACTCTACTGTCTGGCCTCTCTGCTTACTCTCATCCTGTCCACTGAGCTCTGAAGCCCTCCACATAATCAGCACTTTTGGATTAGTGCAGCCTCAGCTCATGGAGACTCAATAATCTTATCTGAGTCATCCTGAGACAGTCTTATCTCTGCCTCCTCCTTAAGGATCCTTGTGTCTAAATTACATCTCTGCACCCCACGTCTTCATAAATTAGGAGTCCATTTAAATGTCATGCAAATCCCCCCCCCCCCCCCCAAGCTGAAAAATCAGCAATTTAAATAGCACTGAGTGGTGCAGCATGGCATCGCCACCTAGAGGTCAGTCTCTTGGTTTTCCAGATTACATAGTGATGGCCCTGGAGTTCTATCAAGGTGATGTGGCATTTCTTTCATGCCAGGGGCTGCTTTGGTAAATTGGACCCTTACTTGGGTGGCAATGCACCCCACTGCCAGGATCTGCCCTTACTACTGCAGCATTGGCCAGCCGTGGTGGTCAGTCTGCGTTGGCCACCTCAGATGCAGTTGCCCCATTAGCTCCAAGGCAGCCCTCTCAGGTCTGAGGATTCTCAACAGAGTGCCACCTGAAGAGATAAAAGCAGACCTCTCATTCTGCAGTGAGAGGTCAGGACAGCATGTCAGCTTTATGAAGACATCCTAACTGAAAGGATTCGACCCATGACAATTTGGTTCAAATACGCCATTAGGATCATGTCAGCATACCATATGCCACTGCAACTAAAAATGACTCATTTGGATTTTGTTTTGGGTATTTTACAAGCGATCCAAATATAGTCTTCTTGACTGTGTCCCACCTGTGCAAATGCATCAGACAAATGGCTGTCTAAAGAAGAACCATGAAGAGTACTACAAGTATGTTGGCTGCTATGTTACTGCGGAATGTTTTCAGTGCAGTTCAGGGGCAAAGACGAGAACAAGAACAGGCAAAAAATCTCAGCCATTGCCAGTACTCAGGTGTAAGACAAATTGATTTTAGGCACAGAGGTATGACGAAGGTCACATAAAGAATGACTTAAGAAGCTGTTTATTTCCAGACAATTCCAATTTGAGCATTCAAATGCAGGTTCAAATTGCTTCTGTCAGTTGTGTTTAAAATGGTTTGCTAAGTTTGTGTGCTTTTTTTGTTTTGTGTTCACATTTCTGAAACAATTGGATCTGTGTTATATATGAGGGGAAAAAAATCAGAACTGAGCTGGAGTGAGCGTGCGTAGTGAGGCAGACCACTAAGACCAGCTTGCTAGGGCCGTCTTAACATGATCATAGGCCCCCTTGTAAAGTTGTGCGCTGGGTATCAGATACATAAGTATCAGAAACACTGTGGGTCCCTATGCTCGTGGGGCCCCCAGCCAGTGCCCATTGTACCCATACATTAAGATGGTCCTGCACCCCTGCTTTCTTGATTGCACTCCATGGAAAAGCCTACCACAAACTGACCTTACTGTACCCATCCTTGTGTCATTTTGTTAGCCTCTCCACAACACAGTTTAAAGAATCGAGCTGAACAGGTTAAAACCCAGCAATCACCCACCCACACGCCCACTTCCAGCGGACAATGCCAGGCACTCATTACAATGCCACAGACTGACATAACGAAATGAATTGGCGTCCAAATCCCCTGCTTTTGCACGGAGTTGTGCATGTGTTTGTGTGTGGACACTGCGCCAGGCTGTTGCCTTGCAGCAATATGCTTCTCTCCACCCAAAACCACTTAATAAAACCCAAAAGCTGGCCTGTCAAAGAGCGCGGGCAATGTGTTGAAAAGCAAATCTAAAAGGGTTCCCTGGGCGGAAGAAGGAACATTTATTTTTCATCTTGTTAACAGATGCAGGTAAGAGTTTCATTACTTATGTATGTATTCCCTGTGAAAAGCTAAGCAGCCGATTCAAAGAGCTTCCTACACAAAGCCGTGTGTTTTACACGCCGCGGCAGAGTGAGCGTCTTTCTTCACACGTTTCGAAGAATTGAAATGAATGTTAATGAGAGGGGAAGACAGCAGCGGTGCGGGAGTCGCACAATAAAAATAAAATAACAAAAAAAAAAACTCTTCTTAGACAAAAAAGAAAATAGGTTGCTTCTCTTGGGGGGTCGGGGGGTTTATCTTTAAATATAAATTTAGAATATATTCATCTTTAAACAACGAAAAACAAGACAATAGTTAAAGGATCATACTTCATTGTGTATATGATGGCTTCTAGTGCCCTCCATTCATTTCTGCATGGAAAGCTTTGCTCAACATCTTCTGGTCTTGAAGGAAAGCAAGCTTGATGCAGTTCTTGTTTGCACTCAGTTTTTGTGGCTGACCACCATATTTGTGGTCCTCAACCTCAGCAGAACCTCTGCTGTTGAGCAGGGTTATGGGATCCAGCAGCTGTGGGGCATCTGTTTGTGAAGACAGATTCACTGATTTTGACATTGATGACAATGCTGTAATCTTTGCAGAGTCAATAGATTGGGCTCTCGAGAGACTGAGTGAGAAGTCTGAGTGTCTGGGCTTGCAATTGTCCTGAATAAAAACCAAGATCCAGGCCTTTAATGACCTCTTGGGTACAGTCATCAGCAGTGTGTCAGTTTGCAGAGAGAGTGTTGACCTTGTTGAGAGGTTTATTTACCTCGGCAGTGACATTCATGTCTCTGATGACTCTTCCTATGAAATCAGTAGATGGATTGGGAGATCATGGGGGTCATGAGGTCACTGGAAAGGGGTGTGTGGCACTCCCATATCTATGCAAAAGGACAATGGCCCAAGTCTTTAGAATCCTGGTGCTTCCTGTTTTGCTATATGGTTGCGAGACATGAACGCTTTCCAGTGTCCTGAGATGAAGACTGGACTCCTTTGGTACTGTGTCTACCGGAAAATCCTTGGATACTGCTGGGTTGACTTTGTGCCAAATGAGTAGTTGCTCATGGAGTCCAGAATGAGGCACATTACCTGCATTGCGAGGGAGCCTCAGTTACGGTGCTAGGCTATGTGTTGTGATTCCCTTAGGGTGATCTGGCTTGCAGGATCCTCATTGTTGAGGACCTGCACAGCTGGACCAGGACAAGGGGATACCAACATAACACATGGTCATTTCCGGAGGGTGGGACTGGACCACTTGTCTGCTTGGGGGTTGCCAGCCAGGAACCCGAACAGTTTCATCGTGTGCTGTACCAGTGCATGCTCCCCAACTTGAACTGACCTGAACCTTGCCTGCTTCTTTGTGCATAAGAGCTTGGACAGGACATCTGGAAACACCTGTCTGCTACAAAATATTTGCTTGAGAGAGACTTTGAAGATGCACGGTGACTATTGTGTCTTGACACTGTGTTCACTTTTACAATGGTGGAAGATCTTCAGGTGAAAATACCACATCTGGCGCAACCTCACCTTTTTAGGTGGTTGTCCCTTACCCAGTTTTAACTTCTTCTTCACGGCCATTTCTGTTTCAGGTCATCATTTTGGTTCAAAAATGTCATTGATCATTAGCATCTGTTTTTTTAGATTTGCTTAATCAAGCTCTGAGCTTCATGTTGAAAAACGTCTCTTATTTGTGAACTAGAAAGTGCTCTATCACTGTATTAGTCTCTTTTTTTGAAGGACATTCCAATATTTCATTGTATTGTTTCACTTTTTGCAAATGAAATGTTTGGGACTCTAAAATATGCTCTTTTCTATCAACACTAATCTATTCCAAGGCAGTGATTCTGAACCTTTGTGGTGCCAACCACCCACCTTTTCACATGTCAGTATGTTCGTGACGCCTCCCCCTTAAATTCAGCGAGACCCCTTCATGAATTTAGCATGATGGTCTGAGTGGGGAGAGTGTGGTGGTACCCCTTGATAAATTGAGTTTTTGGGATGCTTGTTTAGAGTTGGTTTCGACCAATCTGCAGTGCCACCGTGTGGTCAACAGCTTGAGCAAAGCAAGTATCTTTGTGAACTATTAAACATGCCCGAAGACATTTATACGCTACTGTACACACACACATTGCTGTGTTTGGGTTTCCAAATTACACAAAAGAGAGGCAGTTGAGTACTGAGCAAAGATAACGTTATTCTGGGGCTAACAGGAACAGCATTAAGACTTCATTCAGTAAACAAGGTTTCATTCAAACAGTCGGCAAAAGCGGCAGCCTGTCCTGCTCCTTCACTTTTTAAGAACTCATTCTTCAGGTGGGTTCAATGGCAGAGACACAGTGGTTGGAGCAGACTCGGACACCGTCTAGAAAAGGTAGAAAGAGAAACCAAAAGGTTAGGTGAGTGGTCAGCTTTACATTCTCCAAGCGTCATGCAAGTTAAGAGTGTCAGCATACAACTGCTAGCGGCAGATGGGACCAAGGCGCAGCAGACCGTGTAACGGGCTGTCTCTGTATGTTCATTAAAGATCTCTTTTGTAAAAAGTAAGGTTTATCCCAATGTCTTGGCTATATTTCCCATCACGGCCGTGTCCATTCTGGCTCACTAATCATCCACTGTCTCTAATTGACTATCACCACCTAATAGCTTAATGCATTTTGTGCGTACTGGAACAATGATGGCGGCCGTCACATCATACAAGTGGGTGCTACACATTAGTGGTGGTTTAAGTGGTTCCCATCTGTCTAAGCACTTTGAGTAGCAAGAACAGCACTCTATTAAGGTAATTAATTATTATTATTATTATTATTATTATTATTATTATAGATATAGATACTGTATATATAACAATGCAATGTTCTTGGAAGAATTTGGTAACAGGAGTTGTAGAATGCTGGAAGTGCCCCTCTAAGTTTGAATGAACTGCAGCCATGAACAGTTGACAACATCTGCACCCAATAGCAGGCCTCTGCTGCTGACACCTGTTCGAGAGAAACATAAGTGATCTGTTCTGAGATGACATTCGGCACACCACTGTTGAATCTGGTTGTGGCCATCATTCTTCACTTTTGACCCCACTGATCCAGAACTTGTTTTTGTCCACAGCATCTCCAATCACTAGTAGATTTTTTATTTTTCCACCATTCTCAGTAATGGTTGTGCATGAATGAAAGTAACAGTTGTGCGTGATAAGCCTGTAATAACAGCCACATTTAGAGTCACTAATGTCACTCCTTTTGCCCACTCCAATGCTCAGTTGACACTAAAATACTAGAAATGCTCATCTGCTTGCTTTATACCACACATCACTATCATGTGTTATAGGTGGAGATATGCCCAATAAAACGGTATCTCAGTTTATGTATAAGGCCCCCTTGTAGATGCTTGCATTAAATAAACTCTTCCAGTGATGGGGCACAGTGGCTGTACTGCATCCTCACAGCTCCAGCACACTGGGTTCAATTCCCTGTTTGCTTACTGAATTTGTATGTTCTCTGGTTTCTCTTCCACATCCCAAAACTATGGGCGTTGATTTAATTGGTGATGCCACTAATTGGCCTGATTTGAGGAAGTGCTACTGTCTGCACAAGCATGTCCTTATGCCCTTACCAGGGTTGGTCCATTCAGTACAGTCAGGATAGACTCATCTAAGCTGAGCAAAATGACTTTTTGAATTTTCAAAGACTATTCTATCAGGAACTGTAGTCAAAAGAGGACCAGGCATCAGTTTCTCACTCTCACACCAAACATAACTTAACATCTACACTTTCTTAAAATTAGCCAGGGTGACCAATGTATTTTGAGCAGCAGAATGCTTTTGCACTGCTGACGATGCGTAGCTCCAGTAGCAAGACCTCAGATCTGGGGCCAGTCTCTGCCTGTGCGGAGATTTCATGCTTTCCCCTGATTCAGGTTTTGCTGACAAGAGACTCGTGAAGGTGTGTCAGTGAGTGTGCCCTGGAATGGAATAGCATTCCATTAAAGGCTGTTTCCTGCCTTGTACCCAATGCCATGAGGCTACATCAAATGACTTGCCATTTATATTGAGTGGTCCCAATGGCATCATTGTGCTATTGTCCTGTTTTTTTTTTAAATCATCTCCTCACCTAATGACTGTCGTCATACACAAACCTGTACGTCTCCCCTTTTGGTGATCGACAGTCTGCCAAATGGCACACATGGAGTGCATAGGGAGAACCTCAGGACTTGGCACTACAGCCAAGGCAGTGGCACTAATGAGGTCCAAGGGAAGTAAGCCAAAAAAGCCCCTTATGGCACATCAAGTTCTGCACATGGGATTTTGACCTTACCCCGACATGTGAACACCAAGCCCAAGACACACCTCATCCACTCTTGCTTCTTTTCCTCTGGACTGCCACCTCCAGTCAACAAGGGGTTAATGTCAAACAGCTGTTTCCCAGATGCCCCGTCTGGATTTCTCGTTTATGCAATAACAGCTTCATTCTTTCTACACTCACACTGCGCACAACTCTATTGTACCAGAAAAGAGAAAGCTTGGCGCCGGTGTGGAGAAATTGCTTCCGACAGAAATGGAAAGAGATGAATTAGTGGGCTGGCCAGTAGACGAAGGGACTGGCCGTGTGAGCCGGGCATCAGAGTGCTTCATGTGAAGTTTCTGGGGCTGTGGCTGCGATTGAGTTTCCCCCAGCAGCGGGACATAAATCGTGGCAGATAATTCCACACAGTGGATAAGAGATTACAGCTGCTACCTGTCAGTTCCCTCCATAGACTTCTTTCAGGTATTTGCCTGCCCAATCTCCTGCCCCCTACCGGGCTATGGGAGACTGCCATCATCAATCACGTCCAGGATGACCTAATGTCACGCTGGTCACGTCCTGAGCACAGAACTGGTCAGCAGCTGTTTTAACTACCAGACACCTTGCAGCGTTCAGCTGCTTTCACACTTGCAGCACCCAGATGGCATTCAAAGAGTGTGGAAGGGATTTGCTGGTATGACAAGTTCTCAGATTGTCCTCTGCGGACCTCAAGTAACTCCTCCGGCACAAACCTCTGGCCCATATAAGGAGGACAGGTGCAGGTGTTTGGCATTAAAGTGGACTCAGTTCCCCGCAGAGGGGGCTTGAGAGCCAGGAGACACAGGCTGAAGGTCCAGTTCACTCACCTCTGCCCCAAGCAGTGCCCCTTGACCGAGACCCCTGATCTATAGGCAGCATGCCAGTGTCTAACAGATTAGGATGTGGGTCATTAAAGCTTTATTTATCATTCTGGAAGCAAAGGGGTTCAGGCAAGACACAGATTCTGTAAGGATTAGACATTTTTATATATCTATTTTTGTGTGTTGAGGGGTTTTGACACGTGAGAATTGTAATCCTGACATTTAATTTACCTTTGAAATTACGTTTACAATGTTGAAAATTGTTTCCATTGTATTTTTCTTTATTCATGCAACACCATTGTGCTGATGATGCCATGGAGTTGACAATATAAATAAGGTGATGATCACACTATACGTTATCCCTCCATCGATAAAGCTCTTGGGAGTGACTCCGTCAAAGCCTACAGAGCTTGCTCCAAATACAGATCTTCCTGTCGAGGCTATGCCTTAACATCTCTGAAACTGAGATCTGCTAGCTTCATCTACCAAATCGTCAAGCACATAATACCCTTGAAGTATAATTCATCTGAAGGTTTTAAACAGAGTAACAATCACAAGTACCTGGGTGTGACCTTTGATAGATCTTAAATGTTCCAACAACATCTTACGGACATACCTGGGAAATTGAGAACACGCATCAATATCATAATGAAACTTGCTGGGTCATCATGGGGTGTAAATGCAGCAAGTCTCTGAATTGCACTATCAGGCTTGGTATGCTCAGTGGTGGAGAACTGCCCACCTGTTTGGACAAATGACACACACGTTAGGAACGTTGATGTTCAGTTACACCAAACCATGCGACTAATAACAGGAATGATACAAACAGCACCAACTTGATGGCATCCAATATTACGTAATATCCAATCAGCAGATCTTCAACGTTCTGCTATTCTGGTTAAATAACATAACAAAATCTTAATGAGTGACAAGTTACCAATCCATCAGGATCGTCTCTCGTATCATACAAGAGCACCAAAGGCTAAAATCGAGACATCCTGCCATCAGGTGCACAAAGGAGATAGTAGAGGAATTTGATATTCTGGAGCATTGGATGCTAAATGGATGCCAACTACAGAACTGAATCCGAATATCCTACCCAACACATGAATATGGTGGCTCTAATTTATATGACTCCATAAAGTCAAGGCTTAATTGTATACAAACAGGAGATGTACTCCTTAAATAGATGGAGCAGAGCAGAAACATCTTACCATGACCGTGGAGCCTTCAATCAGACTATGCGCCATATTTTAATTGTTCTTCTTCTTCTTTCGGCTGCTCCCATTAGGGGTTGCCACAGCAGATCATCTTCTTCCATATCTTTCTGTCCTCTGCATCTTGTTCTGTTACACCCATCACCTGCATGTCCCCTCTCACTGCACCATAAACCTCCTCTTAGGCCTTCCTCTTTTCCTCTCCCCTGGCAGCTCTATCTTTAACATCCATCTCCCAATATACCCAGCATCTCTCCTCTGCACATGTCCAAACCACTCAACCTCACCTCTCTTGCTTTGTCTCCCAACCGTCCAATCTTCTTAATGAATTCATTTCAAATCCTGTCCATCCTCGTCACACCAAATTAAAATCTTTACATCTTTAACTCTGCCACCTCCGGCTCTGTCTCCTGCTTTCTGGTCAGTGCCACCGTCTCCAACCCATATAACATAGCTGGTCTCACTACCATCCTGTAGACCTTCCCTTTCACTTTTGCTGATACCCGTCTGTCACAAATCACTCCTGACACTCTTCTCCACCCATTCCACTCTCTTTTTCACCTCTCTTCCACAATCCCCATTACTCTGTACTGTTGATCCCAAGTATTTAAACTCCTCCACCTTTGCCAATTCTACTCCCTGCATCCTCACCATTCCACTGACCTCCCTCTCATTCACACACATGTATTCTGTCTTGTTCCTACTGACCTTCATTCCTCTCTTCTCTAGAGCATATCTCCACCTCTCCAGGGACTCCTCAATCTGCTCCCTACTCTCGCTACAGATCAAACCATGCCTACCCTAAAGATCTTCAAGATTTTGTGCAGTATTCCCTTGATGTAATAAGATGACTACACAATCTAGACAGTGATATTTAGTTTTGTTGAGTATTGCTATGTTGGCTGCTACAACAAGATTCATGTATCTGTGCATATTTACATTTAATAATTTTATTCTTGTCCTTTACGTCACTTGTTTGTATCATTTTGTAATAACCCATATGCTAAATAATAAACCGTGAATAAAATAACATCTCTTAGTGTTTAGCCAGCTTCTTCTCAAGCACACTCCAGCGGTAGGATTGCATACTTTAGTTTTGAGTTTGCACCGACTTCGACACTCAAGCAACGTCCTTTGGATTCCTGGTTGCCTTGTTTTGTTTGATCTCACTGTTTTGACCCTTTGCTGTCCTCGACCAAATATATTGTTTTCATTTATCATCTCCTGGTATTTTTAGTGCTCACAATAATCCTCCAACTCTCCAGCACGTCCACAAGAGTGTTGCATGGAACTGTAACAGATTTACAATCAATTTAACCTCCAAGGGACGCATGGGACAGATCGTAGAGGAATTGCCCAGGAACAGCATGTTTTATGGAGCCCAAGGGAGACAAAGAGAGAGAGAGAGAGACAAAGAAATGATGGACATTAGGTGATCGCTACTTACTTAAAGACCTGGGAGGTGATTCACTGCTTCAGGGAACACAAAGGGCCATGACTGAGGCTCTTCAGGCCTGACTCTTAGCTTTGTGGACTCTTGTGAAAAGTGGCATGTGAAAGAAGCACCACAGGGACAACTTCACACCAAGGAGTAGGACTTTATAATATAAACGTTTATTTGTTTTCTGAATTGTGATGCCTGGGTTACCCCCTTGGTCCCACAGACCAGGATGGACAAAGGCGAATGAGGACACTTAACAACAGCTGATGGTGCAAATGTGCAAAATGCAAAGTGCATTTATTAAAAGCAAAGACAAGCAATGTTTAAAGTGCTGTGCAGATTAAGTGTATCAATAAATAATCTGTTAAAACCGTGTGCACGTGGAAATGATAAAAACCAAATAAATAGTTTAAAATCCAGAACAGTGGGGAGATTTTTTTTTTTATTCTTAGCTCTTCTTGTCTTCATCAAGGCTTTGGGAGTCCCCTTGACGCCGCCCGTCACATCACTCAGACCCAACAATTACAAACTGTCACACACATGCTCTTAGGAAGCATCTAACAAGTCCTACGGTGAGTGATATTTCACAAGATTAAGGGTTGATTGTATGTACTGATGCCTCTCTCTCTTTATCTACAGAAGTAAAGAAAAAAAACCACAATCCACCTACCTTATTTCCGGACTCACAAAATGGCCATGATCCCACAATCCCAACACAACAAAACATCCTTGACATCACTTCCGGCTCTGCCATAATGACGTCACTTCCAGTCATTCCCAATGATGTCACTTCCGACCATTCCCGATGACGTTTCTTCCGCATTGTCATTTCCTTCCACCATGTTTTTGTATGTCTCTATATAAACGCCATGATACCCATTGGTTATTGGCGATTGTGATCAAATGTTTGATTCTTTTGGCCTTATTTTTCAATTCTGTCCGTCGTACAATATACGGGGACAATCCCCAACTCTTTTTGAGCCTTCTTGCGTGGTTTATTTCATCACAGAACACAACAGAAAAGACATAAAATACACATAAATGCAGACCCTTACATAACAAGTCCTGTTAATCAAAGCAAAAACATAACCATAGCAGAATATTGACACATAGAGTATATGATAAAGTTTAATATCACATAATATCACTAGGCCAGGCATTTTCAACCTTTTTCTTGATGTAACAAGTATTTTGAAGTCCCACCATTTTTATTTATTTATTTTTTTAATCTTAAATTGATATTCAGCAGTCATTCCACATGCACTTCAGAACAGGTTATCCACCTGAAGCTAAGTCTGATCAGGACCGGTTAGTGTTTTTATGGGGGAAAATCTAAGAAAAGCTTAGGTTACTGCAGGAAGAGGTGTTGGTGAGGACAGCAGGGGGCACCTACCCTGTGGCTCCCAATGCCCCATTGCAGTGACGAGGACACTGTATTGTAAAAATGGTACCGTCACTCAGATGAGACATAAAACTGAGATCCTGTCTCTCCGTAGTCATTAAAGATCCCTGGACATCTTGGCTAAATTGTCTTCCGTGACCCCCCGATCATCCCCTCTGATTGGCTAACTATCTCTCACCCCTTAACCCAGAACAGCTAACATGTGGTGAGCATACTGCCGTGAAAATGGCTGCCATCACATCATTCAGGTGAGTGGTGATTGAAGTGGCTCCCCACTCACTATGTAAAGCGTTTTTAGCAATATATAAATTTAAAGAAGTATTCTTTTTATTAAGTACTGAACTCTTACCAGGCACAACTAAAAGTGAACTTTCTTAACTCCCACTCCTCCACCTAATGTTGCATTTAGGGACTTTTTCAAGTCATTACTGATTGTTTTCTGTGTGTCTTTTAGTTTTTCTGATGTACATCCAATGCTTTCTATAAAGATTTTTTTTGCATGTACAGTACCATAGTTTGATTAGGAATAAAAACTGGCCTAAAACCCAAATTAAAAAAAATGCAGTTATATATGAATCCAGATTAAAAGAAAAAGAAAAATAATTCAAGTTACATATGACTTCAGGCCATATGTAGTGACCGTTGAGTATCTTTATGTTTTATAGGCACATAATTGCCAATGTCGGCTCTCAGTTCTAATAACTTTAAGAGAAGCTCTGCCTTTGACTTTATATTTATTTTTAAAGGAAGGATGACGCTTACCAAACAGTGGCAACTCTGTCTGAAGCGAATGCTTTCCGCTGTTGATTACAGTTTTTCATAATCACTGTGGCACTAGTTTCAGAACCTTGATGTCAGTTTTCATCATTGATGATCAAAATGCACATTTTTCAAAACTCTTAACACTTTTTCTGATTTCTTGGCTACAACACACATAAACTAAACATAATTTGTCAGTTCAAAACGACACAAGTTAACATCCAAGTATTACCATTTCCAAATATAATTCACACATTGCATTAGAGATGGCTGTCTGTTCAGTTCATTCTTGTGATGTAACTCTCAATTGATACAACTTCTCTAAGTGAGAAGTTACTGTTGTATTCCTCTTAAAGTATAGTTCAATGGAAACTGAGGAACAATGTCATGAAAGTGTCAGGATAACGAGATCCACTGACACAAATTTGTAACTGATGATTGACTTGTTTTTGGGATGAAGCACCATATCTGAGAGGTGGTCACGGGCCTCGTCTTAGAGGAGGGCTTTGGCCTTAATAGAGAGGTAGCCGTGGGCCCCATTTGAGAAGTGTATGGGAATGTGGTCGAGAATGAGCCCACAGACAGCAGCAGCAGCAGCAAAGAGTATCCCATGAGATCAGAACGATGGTTGTAGACAATGTCTTAAATCATGGAATTGAATGATTCAACCACACCTCAGAAGATCAACTGTGGCCTCAATAATCGGAACTTTCTACATACTGGTAAGTCTTCAGTATGCACCACAGTGAACATCAGAGTATGATAGGCTACTCTTAGTTGTCAGATGACTTTTGTGAATGCAATGTGGCACTGTTGCTCCTTTAAACCCAACAGACAGACACTCAGGACACCAGGTAAAAGCACAAAAAAGTTCTTTTAATTATTTCCTTCTCCAACAAATGCTCCCTATGCACCACAGCCACAATAATACAGGCAATTAACAGTAATAATTATCACAAACACAGTTCTCTTTTCTCCTCCACACCTCCCAGCAAGCTTCGTCCACCTCCACATGACTCTGACTTGCCTGCTGGGTGCTTTGCAGTCCTTTATATATTGTCCGACCTGGAAGTGCTTCTGCTCTTCCTCCCACATGACTTGCCAGCACTTCCAGGTCAGATGGAGAACATAAGTTCTTTAATCAGCCCGGAAGTACTTCAGGGCTTCCATCCTCATGACTTCCTGATACTTCCAGGCTATGAGGACAGTATGACTCTCCAGGGCTTTCCACAGCACCCCCTCATGGCACCCACAGCACCCAACAGGGCTGAGATACTGAACTGACACCACTACACTCCAGGGAAGCTACCATTTAGCGTCTTGGGAGGCAGTGTCCAAAAGTTGCTGCCTTCCCCCATCCTTTCATTCTCGGGGTGTCCTGGCTGGGCTGAGCTGCCGGCCGTCTTTTACACTGTATGCCACATGCCAATGTGTAGCACAGTGTAGGTCATGTGACTACTGTATGTCAATGTGTTCTACAGTATGATGTCATGTTTCTCCTGTAATTTTCCTACAAAATTGACACTAAACCAAGACTCGTAACTGATGAACAAGAGTGGGCTGTGGTCAACTTGGTTCAGACCAGAAATGATGTTCGCCTTACAGAAATCAGACAGCACATCCCGGACAATGAAGACATCTTCAAAAATGTGGAAGCCATAAGTTTGCCAACCATTGCACACCTGGCACCAAAATTTCCTGAAACAGCAATACCTAGTGCCTTTTGAGAGAAATGCAGACTGAGTGACTTTGTTCAGGTATGTTCAGTGTCCTTATGCCTTTTTGTGAAAGATTTCTCATCAATGTACTGTAATCAATGATTCTCTTTCCAACATGTCTTTTTTTATGTGGATGAGGCAGGCTTCAACCTGGCCAATACAAGGAGGATAGGTCAGAATTTCATAGGCCAGCAGGCAATCACCGAAGTACCCAGACAAAGTGCAGCCAACATCCCCATGTGTGCGACTATATCAGAAGATGGTGTGGTGGGGCTCATACAATGCAGAGCTCCTTGTAGAATTCCTTGATGAGCTAACTCTGGTCAGTAGAGCTGCTAGCATGACCAATGTTATTGTAAGGGACAATGTCAGGGTCCATCATGTTCTGCTGGTGCAGACATGGTTTCAGGCCCATCCACATTTTACCACCGTGTACTTGACCCCATGCTCTCCCTTCCTCAACCCAACTGAGGGTCTTCAGATGGAGGTGGAAAGTGCATGATAGATGCCTCAACAACTGGCCTTGTCTAAGCCATGGATGAGGCATGCAACGACATCACAACAGGTATGGATTTGGCATGCTTGTAGTTTCTTTCCAAGATGTTTATCAAGAGCGAACGTTCATTTTGATGTGGATGAGAACCTGCAGCCAAATCTGCATGACAGGGTTGATAGAAATAAGTGAGACCTGTAATCCTCTGTTTGGATTTTTAAAAGGCAGGGGAGGAACACCACAGTTTGAATTTTTTATTTTTTTTTGTAGTTCTCTAGTTTTTTTAGTAGCTAATTGTTGCTTTCATTTACTGTAAAGGGAATCTATGTTGTGATTTGCAGTGTTGTAATTTATTTCAGATTTGTTCGATGATTCCACTGCGTCTGTAGTATTCTCTCTAACGGTCTTTTTGCAGTGACATTACGTGTAGCACCATGATGAAACATGCACTGCAGTGACACAGTGGGTATCTTGTGTGCTGGTGATCTAAAGAAATGTCTCCATGATTCTGTAAGTGCAACGTTTCTTTAATAATATGAATGCAAAATGCAATGTTTAGAACGTTGGACAGCTTGTGTTACAAGTGGTGACCATTTGGAGTTTTGGGTCTTAGCGTTTTGAAAAATGACATCAAGGTTCTGAAAGTAGTGCCAAAGCGAGTGTAAAAAAAGTTTTAATATTAATAACACTAAAACGCAATGCTAGATATTTATATTTGACTAGCTGTGTAAGCCCGTGCTGTAAAAAGCCTGGGGTCCTAGAAACTATTGAAATCGTCAGAAAAAAAACTGAAATGTAGAGATGTCAGGTAATTGAAAGAAACTACTCTGGGTATCTCTCTCCTAGGAGGTTTCATGTTGCCGACATGCTCGCATTGCTCGTGCATTAGCGGCTAAGTGACTATCTTTCTTCAGAGGTTTCATTTTGCCGACGTGCTGGCCTCACTTGTGTATCCTCGGAGGTGGAGCCTTACCTCAACTCCACCTCTCACTTCCGGGCAAGACAGACACTTCCACGTGTAGACATTTATATATAAGATTATTATGCTTTACATCTGTTTTTGTTCTTCATTGTATATTATTCAGCACTAGCCTGCTAATTTCTAAAACTCTTCGAAAAATGCTAGCAGATCAAACATGTTCACCAAAACTGAAAATCCTGTAACACAAAAGGATCAGACCTGAGACTGAGAGACAGACAGACATGCTGTGCAGCCCACCTGTGCTGGCGAAGTGGGAGGTTTGATATTAGATGGTGTGAGAAAGAAAGCACTCACCTGAGAGGCAAAACTCCATTGGTCTTGGCACGTGGTGGGTGACTTCATGTGACGGCCTCACAGCAGGAGCACCAAAAGTCGGTATGTTGGAGTCAGACCACAGCTGAGCCCTGTATAACCAACGGCCCTTTTAAATTTTACTTTTAACTTTTAAAGCCTTTTTGTTGTTTTTTTTTTTTGTTTTTTATGTTTTCCTCACCTGCCACCAGACAGCTGCTTGTGTCTGGACTGCTGCGCTTGTGAGTAACAAAAGTGATATATGATAATTTTTATGTACAGTAACACATTAAGAATATTATTAGTTACCCATATGTTTATTTAAAAATTAGGCAATTCAGAGACAGTATGCAAGATTGGAATTGATTTTCTTTTTAATAATGTCCTCCTCGCCAGGGCTGAAAACCATTGGCTTGGACAACATAGGGTGTCGATTAACGTGAGTAAAGAAAAATAATGTGTTATACCTTTGAAAATGAATCGCATGCATTAACACGTTAACTTTGACAGCCCATAATTTAACATATAACACTGATATAGTGTAGTTCGGTGTGATTGCTGGTAAAAGGGATTTCAGCTAAGAGGGAAATGATGTGTTAAACACTCAAGCTCAGTTAATTTACACATCATTTTCTCTCTATTGAATGCTCCATAAACACAAATATATGATAGAATTATGCAAATAGAACTACAAAATCACTATAAACAATTATGGTGTGTCATGTTACAGCCAGAGTCTGATAGATAGATAGATAGATAGATAGATAGATAGATAGATAGATAGATAGATAGATAGATAGATAGATAGATAGATAGATAGATAGATAGATAGATAGATAGATAGATAGATAGATAGATAGATAGATAGATAGATAGATAGATACTTTATTAATTTATTAATCCCAAGGGGAAATTCAAATACTCCAGCAGCAGCATACTGATAAGGAAACAATATTAAATTAAAGAGATAAAAAAAATGCAGGTTAAACAGACAATAACTTTGTATGATGTTAACGTTTCCCCCCCCCCCCCGGGTGGAACTGAAGAGTCGCATAGTGTGGGGGAGGAATGATCTTCTCAGTCTGTCCGTGGAGCAGGACATTGACAGCAGTCTGTCGCTGAAGCTGCTCTTCTGTCTGGAGATGACACTGTTTAGTGGATGCAGTAGATTCTCCATGATTGATAGGAGCCTGCTCAGCGCCCGTCACTTTGCCACAGATGTCAAACTGTCCAGCTCCATGCCTACAATAGAGCCTGCCTTCCTCACCAGTTTGTCCAGGCATGAGGCGTCCTTCTTCTTTATGCTGCCTCCCCAGCACACCACTGCATAGAAGAGGGCGCTCGCCACAACCGTCTGATAGAACATCTGCAGCATCTTACTGCAGAAGTTGAAGGACGCCAGCCTTCTAAGGAAGTATAACCGGCTCTGTCCTCTCTTGTACAGAGCATCAGTATTGGCAGTAGAGTCCAATTTATCATCCAGCTGCATTCCAGGTATTTATAGGTCTGCACCCTCTGCACACAGTCACCTTTGATGATCACTGGGTCCATGAGGGGTCTGGGCCTCCTAAAATCCACCACCAGCTCCTTGGTTTTGCAGGTGTTCAGGTGTAGGTCGTTTGAGTCGCACCATTTAACAAAGTCATTGATTAGGTCCCTATACTCCTCCTCCTGCCCACTCCTGATGCAGCCCACGATAGCAGTGTCGTCAGTGAACTTTTGCACGTGGCAGGACTCCGAGTTGTATTGGAAGTGCGATGTATATAGGCTGAACAGGACCGGAGAAAGTACAGTCCTATGTTACCTGCCCTACGTTTATTTTCCCTTTATTTTGTTGTTTCTGTTCATTTTGTAGAAAAAGTATTATTATGTTTTAATTGTTTTTATGTATTCTTTGTTAGTTATGTTTAATTTAATTTTAATTAATTTATTTAAAATGTATATTGTGTATATGGGTATAAAGAATACATTCCTTGTCTTCTGTAGGTGGAGCCCTAAGGGGCATGGTCGCATTTACACTTCTCTTGAAAGACCACCCTCTGCCTATGTATTTCATATATATTACATTTTGTATATTTTATATATATATAGTATATATTTTCAGGGTGGGGAGGGAGTGGGAAGGAAGTGAATACCTCAGAGGTTCATTGAAACTGGTGGAGTCTTATTAAGTATTGTTTTGAACTTTCTGTTTTTTTGATGTTTTTGCTACTGTTATTTTTGGATTTTGCTCTCGGTTTTGGATTTGAACTTGTTTGCTTGGGGTTGCCTTTTTATACAAATCCTTTTTGTCCTTATGTTACCTTGTTTTGTTTTGTTGTTTTTTTCTTGTCTCTATCTTACAAACATTCTTTTTTGGCCTTGTTCTTCAAAGCTAATGATTCTGTGGTTTTCCTTCTCCCTTGAAGGGCATTTTTTTATTTCTGGAATGTCATTTAATATTTCCAAAATGTTTAGTCACATTCTGAGCCAGTGTAAACCTAGGAGCCTGCTGTCTGAGTCTGGGGTCAGGCTGCCTTGGGTGAAGCCTGTCTTTGGGTTGTGAACCACGAGAGTACTGGTTTGCCTTTAGATATTTTGAAGTATGCACTCCTTTATTGCTATTTTGTGTACAGTAAATGATAACACAATGTTCCTCAAATAAAAGGCACCTTAGTGTTCCTTTCTGGTCCCCATAACGGGACATCTCACATACACATTCTTAAGGAAAACTCTCTTAAGTTAAAGTGAGCAGCTTGTTGAAACTCCAGTGGACTCGTATTTATCATGAAAAAGGTGTGGATGCAGTACCTATACTGAGCACTGGGGGAGTCCCATCTTAACAGACCTGCAGAGCAGTTGGGCAAGGCGTCACCTTGGGCAAACTAAACACCATGCTGAAGACTCAAGAACGTGGATGGGTTTGAAGTGCTGATATCAGGTGCCATGTGACCACAGCATACCTGAATGTCTAGATAAATAATGACATCACATGGAAGACATATTCAGAAATACAATCAAATTGTCAATGCTCGGTGGCATACCACCATTTCCTGCCACGGTGCTTTAAATTATCAAGACATGACATAAAAATGTGGAAGGAGTCTATGCTCCTTATGATTCTTCTCATCTGAGATCTAAGGCAGCGTTTCTCAACCTTTAAATATTTGCGACCCGAGTTTTCATAACAGTTTTAATCGCGCCCCCCTAACGTTTTTTTGAAAGGAGCCCACTAATACCAATTTGTTCTTTTTTAATTAATGATATATCATAGATGCATATTTTATTATACCTACTTAACTTTCATCAACATTTATCTTTTTTTTTTTTGTTGTTTATTTCGCCTTATACAATTTCTCGTATTAGGAATTTGTTAGTTTTCGCATACCCCTTGGGGTCAGAGCACAGGGTACTGCGCCCCTGGAGTAATTGAAAGTTAAGGGCCTTGCTCAAGGGCCCAGCAGAGTAGGATCTCTTTCTGGCAGTGATGGGGATTCGAACTGGCAACCTCTGGGATGCCAGCGCAGATCCTTAGCCTCAGAGCCACCACTCCGCATATCAGAATGTAGTTTAAGTTAATTTGTTTTGGATTCAATAGATGTATTTTTCATATTTTTGATACTTGTCTTCTTTTTTGTTACTTCGAACCCCCCTAGGGGGGCCCGCCCCACAGGTTGAGAACCACTGATCTAAGGTATTCTCAAATTAGAAGACATCACTTAAAAATGTGGAAGGAGTCTAGGAGCAAATAACAAATGTCACATCTCTTTTTTCCCATCAATTTGCTCCAAAAAAGTATTATAAGGGGTCAAAGTGCTAATACTAGGCATCACATGACCTAAGATATGAGAACATCACTTAATAGTGCTGACTTCCATTCCAGAGTTGGTTCCTGCCTTACTCTCAGTGCTGCCAAGAAAGCCTGGTAATGGTTTGATCTTTAATAATTGGATTTTAAAATTGTAATGGAACTTAAATAATTGAAAGAGTTCAAGTGCTGAAACTAAGCATAAAGTGTATTTATAACTCCGGTATACCTGTGCATGTGTATAAACCAGGGGTCGACAACTTTTTAGCGGTGTTGTGCCAAACCTATGTTACAATGTTATTCCACGTGCCAACATAATTCTACCAATTTTGTTATATATAGTATCAAAATTAGTCCAGTTATAATGGGCTTCAAAAGTATATACTTTTGAATTCCACTATAACCAGATTTTATATTATTGGTCATTCAATATTTTTAAATACATAGGATCATATGTGAAAAGAATGTTTTGTCAAATTTTAATTTTGAACACATTTATTAAAAATTTCATTGCAAATTATAAATTACAAGTTTTTTCAATACAAAATACATAGTTTGAATAAGAAAAAATTATTAAGAATTCTAATATGATTAATCATTCTTTATTAGTACTAGGGTGTTGTACCGTGTTAGCCATTATGAATGTAGAGAAAAGCCAAGCAAAATGACACCTTTTATTGGCTAACTAAAAAGATTACAATATGCAAGCTTTCGAGGCAACTCAGGCCCCTTCTTGATTACATCTGCCTGAAGAAGGGGCCTGAGTTGCCTCGAAAGCTTGCATATTGTAATCTTTTTAGTTAGCCAATAAAAGGTGTCATTTTGCTTGGCTTTTCTCTACATTCATTCTTTATTATTAATCAGAGCAATTAATCAATTAATGAGAAGCAATTCTATAACTACATTCGGTGACTTTATTTTTGATTCCAATTATTTGACTAAAATAAGTAGTTTGTTTCTTAAAGGTAGAAACAGCCCTTTTATAGCTTCACTTTTCTCATCAGAGTTTTTAAACGTGGACTGATGTTTAGTTTGATAATATCTTTGTACACTTGATGTATGACACACAACACTTTCACAGCATAACGCACACACAGCACAATCCTTTTGTTGTACAAATCCATATTCATTCGTCCAAGAGTCTTGAAAAGAGCGAACATCAAGTTTTGGTCTTTTATGAGTCATTTCTGGGCAGGATATTACTTACTAATAACAAGAGGTTTGTTTTTACGTACCACAGCCTGCACTGAACACATGGTTTCCCTTTACATTTGAGTCGCATGTGCAAAACGTAGGTGGGGACGTGGAGCGTGAACGCATGCGCTGTAATTAAAATATAATAACAAGAAGTTTATTTTAACATAGCATACCACGGCCTGCACTGAACACATAGTTTCCATTTTCATGTGAGTCGCATATGCAAAACGTAGGAGAGGACATGAACCACATGCGCTGTAATTAAAATATAATTTTTACTATATTTCAGTTCAATCAGAGTGCCATTGAAAATCATTCCACATGCCAGTAGGTTGCTGACCCCTGGTATAAACAATTAAGCTCACAGACCACAGCAACTATGGTTTACTGATTATTGTTCATTCTTCACGTCTAGCTCCATATGGCATCTAGTAAGTAGTAACCAGCATCTAATGGATGTGTAAAATGGTCTGTTTTTGCAGAGGTCCATGTCTCCACAGCAGCTCAAAGCTCCTGACAGATGACCAGTGTCCCTAAACTACCCATCGTCCTGCTGCTTCCACATCAATGGCTGACGTGGGCTGCCTGCAGACACTGGACTCTAACCTTCCCACTGCTACACAAACAGGTGGAGGGTGAAGTGGATCTGCTGCCAACGCAGAGGTTCACACCTGGAAAGGCATTCAGAGGCCGACGGCCATCAGGTGGATGTGTGAAATGAATGTGGCCTCCTGTGTCAGCTGTTACCACTGGCGCTCTATCCCAACTGAAGGAGAAGTCTGACCTAAATTCTTCTCCTGGATTTTTGCTCAAATGTGCTGATGCTCCTTTTTTCTCTGAATCCCCAAAGCCTCTCGTCTTTTTATAGACGTGTAACCTGCTACATCTCCAGGCACACGTGCTTCCCACTACTGATTTTCTCCTTCATCTTTGCAAGGGAACAAAAAAAAGACATTCTGCACCACCTTGGAAAGTACTAGTCATCGATCATCCAGGGGGCGCTGCGTCAGCAGGCTGTGATCAGATGAGCATGGGGCTCAAGCCGTGCTTGATAATTACAGAGAGGCCTCAGCCCTGTCTTGTCAGATGCACAGATTTACTCTCCTTACTGTAAAAATTACAGGATCACTCCAGAGTGTCAATTATGAAGTGAAAGTCTCTTCCTCCCCGAGGCCACCTGCTAGATGATGGCTTCCTGTTTACTGGCAGCCTGCCCTCTGGGTTTACTGTCCTGCCAGGCTAGATCGCCAATCCTGTCAATGAAAGAAATACATTCTGGCAATGGGGTTAAACTGTCATAAAGAATTGTGCCTCCTATCTTGGGGAGCAGCAAGGAGGAAGGAGCTGCTGACATGGGTATCATGCCACCAGTGTGCCAGTCTCTGCTGCCTCATGAACTGTGAAGATTGGGCTCTTCTTCATTCTCAACTTCAAATCATTTATTTAGCTACGGAGCAGTCTGCTGGGCTCTTTGAACATCTTCAGCTCTGCTTCAGAGTGGTGGAATTCACATGACAACAAGAAATGCCAATCTCAGATTGAACGGCGCCTTTAACATCCGATGGGAATTTTGACTTCAACTTCATTTACGAGTTACTAATCACATACCTGGATGATTATAAAGATGTTACAGGTAGCTGACTTCACTTGAGGAGACGTGGTGCACAGCTTTTGAGGTCTTGGAGGTCAGATCCTATCCCAGACAATGTGTCTGTGTGCAATGCGGAAGCTCCACCATGCCCAGATTGTTTTCCTTTATCATCTCAAAGTTGGCAGTTAGGAGGGTGTCTCATCCATCTTGATTCCTGCCTTCTGCACAGTGTCATTGCGATAGATTCCAGCTACTCTACAATGGAGAGAATAGACCCAACAAATAGATGGACAGACAAAGATGGGGTGAGGAAACTCAAAATCAACCTCATTCTGGGCATTTTACGTGTGGCATGCTAGACTGTACCTGTGCTGTCCTGATTCTTAGAGGTATAAAGTGACAAGTCAGCATCACAGTTGATGAACAGACGTGTGCATGTACATGATGAAGCTGAGTTGCCATGCCAATGGATGATAGGCTGGTATTACCTTTACAATTCCTGGGTGACATTAGGCTCCATTTATAAAGAAATTTCAGGCTGTGTCTGAGCTGTCCATATTTTTCATGGTGTAAAGTGACAAGTCAGCCTGATGGTTGATGGACATATGTGTACTGTGTATGATGAGGCCGACCTGCCAGGCCTGTAGAGGACTGACTGGTATTACCTTTACAAATCCCAGGCAGTGTAAGACTGGCATTAGGGTCCATTTGTAAAGAAATTCCAGACGCTGTCTGGTCTGTTCTAACTCTAGACGGTCTAAAGTTACAAGGCAGTGTGACAGTTGAAGGACACACACATACAGATATGTATGACAAGTTTAAGGCCTATGGACGGTAGTCTGGTATTATTGTTAATTTTTATGACTTGTAGGAGGTTCTCATTATAAAGACATGTCAGACTGGACTAGTCTCATTTTTAACTAATGTGACAAGGCAGTATGACTGCTGACGTAGTGCAATCTACTACCTACCTCACATCCTGAAAAAAAATTTCAAACCAGCCTGCCTCTCTGCAGAACTCACAAACTTTTCAAATACATTTTTTTCAGAGACAAAATTAAATCAAACCCATGCTGTGCATATTCAATATGTTGCTCTTTAGGGGAAAACTGCAGTGCCACTAACACAGGGTGCAAACTGATGATGGGTGAGGCTAAATGACCGATTGATGGCAAGCTGCTATCTCTAGAGTTTCAGGAAGGTTCACAACGCATCCCACAAGCCCGAGGAGATTCAACAATTCATGTGGAAACTAACTTTCTTCTTCTTCTTCTTCTTCTTCTTCTTCTTCTTCTTCTTCTTCTTCTTCTTCTTCTTCTTCTTCTTCTTCTTCTTCTTCTTCTTCTTCTTCTTCAAATTTGGCTGCTCCAATTAGGAGTAGATCATCTTTTTCCTTATCTTCGTGTCCTCTTCCTCTTGTTCTGTTACACCCCTCACCTGCATGTCCTCTCTCACCACATCCATAAACCTTCTCTTAGGCCTTCCTCTTTTCCTCTCAAATCTGAATATCCATCCCAACACATGGATTTGGTGGCTCTAACTTAATTTACTTCATAAGGTCAAGGATTAATTGCATGAGATGTCAGATGTGTGGACTCCTTAAATAGATGGAGCAGTGCAGAAACATTTTACCATGGCTGTGTAGCCTTCAGTCAGACTATACGCCATATTTTAATTGTTTTTCTTCTTCTTTCGGCTGCTCCCGTTAGGTGTCACCACAGCGGATTATCTTGTTCCATATCTTCCTGTCCTCTACATCTTGTTCTGTTACACCCATCACCTGCATGTCCTCTCTCACCACATCCATAAACCTTCTCTTAGGCCTTCCTCTTTTCCTCTTCCCTGGCAGCTCTGTCCTTAGCATCCTTCTCCCAATATACCCAGCAACTCTCCTCTGCACATGTCTAAACCAACACAATCTCGTCTCTCTGACTTTGCCTCCCAACCGTCCAACCTGAGCTGACCCTCTAATGTACTCATTTCTAATCCTATCCATCCTTGTCACACTCTGGAAACTAACTTTGAGAGGAGAAAATAGACGGGAGCCTTGCACAGAAGATGGCAGCTGGTCTTTGGTGGTTGACAGAGTGAAGGTAAAGGACGTTCAGACATCCTGGCTCTGCTATATGACAGCATGAGGCGTTTATGAGGGGTTTCCTGTAGGCCATTACAACAGAAAAATATCACTAGGAATGTTAAGCTTGATGAAGTATGGAGGGACAGTCTGCCATTTTATATATAAACTTCTATGCGTGGAAGTGTGTGTGCCTGTCTGTCCGGCCCATAAGTGCGAGGCTACCGCATGAAGCTCAAAGAGCCAGCAAAGTGGCTCCAAATTAACGAGTCGGAAGAAGAATGAAATATGAGGCTACAGCATGAAGCTGAAAGAAAGCGACTCCATCGCCAAAGTGAAAGTCACTTAGCCACTGACCGCCGGCTCCACATTTCATTTTTTTTTCTGACGATTTCGATAGTTTTTAGGAGCCTGGGCTTTTTACAGCATGGGCTTACAAAGCTAGTTATTAAATAAATGCATCTGTTTTTGGGCTTAGCTGCTACCCAGTGTGTGCCTCATCACAAAAGCAGACCACAGACATCAAAAAGGTTTGGGGCAGTCACCCATATATTGTGCCTTGGCTACAAATGGGTTGAGTTGGTTGTGATGGTCATAGGTTTGAGTCCAAAACAGAACTGATTGTAAAATGAAAAGATGGCGGCTTTAAAGCCCGGGGGCCGGAAGTGACATCATCACTGTTGCCAGAATCAGAATTGATGTCTTCGGCACCAGAAGTGACATCATCCATAGCGCCAGGACCTAGCGAGATTTCTCATTGATGGTCTGCAGAAGATTGAGAAAGAGAGTTAGTGCAGCTTGCCACCCCCTGGTCTGGTGTGGTATTACTATTCTTAATGCCTTTCGGCTGTCTCCCAACCGCACATGTATGATAATCCGTTTTTCTTTCTTAGTATTTTTGAGACTCCATTTTGAGACTTATTGACTAATTTCTTTTTAAATACTGTATATCGATGTCTCTGCCTGGGGCTGGTAGGTCAGTTGGCACAACCTTGTTGATAGGCTCATTGTCAGGGACATCTTGCCAGCATCATAGGACCCCGGGTAAACTAGTGCACTGGGACACCTTCTTTGAAAGCAAAACAGAAATGTACATAGGCATCAGAAACATGGTGGGCCCATCTGCCCCTGGGGCCCCCAGCCAGTGCCCAAAATGTCCCTGCTTTTTTCGTTTACAATGGGAAGAACTGTTCTTTTGAGTACACTGCCTGACGTGACCTGCTCCATGGACAACACCAGCCAACTCCCTCTTCTACTAATAATTTAATGTTATCTTTGGTAGTTTGGTAATGCCATGTCATGAGAGTTACTGATTAGCACTGCTTAGATATTGAATGGAACTCTTTGTTGTCTACCAACTAACTTATACAGATTTCAAGCATTATCGCACCCACCCTTATGCCGCATGTGACGTGCCAGTTTCTCAATTTTTTGTTAGCCTACAAAAGTACAAACATAAATTTCTGTTTTCAAAAATTCTATCAATATTTTTGTGGTGGGTTTTGTGGAGATCTGACCCCCTTACACCAGTGAGTGTGACAGCTAACGAACATGTGTGGCCCTAAATGATAAACTCTGATTAATGGATAGTCTGAAGCTGGATTTGAGAGGAGAGCCATTTATAAAGAATTTCCCAGCTGCCTCCGGGCTAGTCTCTCCCTTGGTGGTCTAGACTGACAAGGCAGTAAGAACATGCACATGTATGAAGAGGCTGAGAGAGACAGACTGGTCCTGATTCTGCCATTCACGTGTTTAGTGCGGTTCAAATTAAGATCCATTTATTAAGGTATGGCAGACCTCCAGTCGGACGAGATTCATTCTTAGTGGTCTAAATCAGGAGAGCTCTAATTGTGAAATTAGTTGGAATAAAACCCTCCTGTGACTTGGGTCCTCGTAGTCTGAACCTTGGGGAATACTGGTTCAATGCAAGAAGGCAAGCAGGACAGTTGACAAACCCAGCATGGCAAGCCAAGGTGCCAGCCTGAAATTATATTTGCTGGCACAAGATGCAGACCAGGATGGGATGCCTCATTTGGGAAAGGCTGGGAGCAAGATGGGTCCAAACTGGAAGGCTGCTGTACAAAGCGTAATGACAGTGCTGGGTCACTAGTGCACATGCAGTCACATTATGCGCAAATGTCCACTTCAAACCCCAGAAAGGCAACATATTGGGTACCGCAGCAACAATCAGCCCCTTTTGTAGCAGGAAATGGTCAGATACTGGCCCAGACAGCATGTCTCTATGGAATTTGGATTTTCCTCTGGGTACCCCAGTTTATCTCCCACTTGCCCAAAGGCAATCATGTTTGGCTCTAAACTGAACTTGGCATGGGTGTGGATGTGTGTGCCCCGTCATACAATGTCACCCCATTCAGAGCTGCTTTGTGCCTTTCCAGTGTATTCCCATTGACCCTTAATCAGATGAAGTGGCCCTTTGGGGGGGGGGGGGGGGGCATTTGTATGAGTGTGTGTGTGTGTGGACATTCTGTGTCAGCCTGGGTGATCCAACTCCACAACAGCTGCAGGCCATAAATGAGACCCACCAGCAGACAAGAGAGCCAATGTTGTTGCAGACTCATTAGCGCCCACCTCAATGCTAATTGGAGTGGGCACTAGTTTGGCACAACTGACAGTCCTGCCCAGTGTAGATTAAGCAGCAGGATTACATGGTGTGAATGAGGTTGGACCTTCAGGGATGGGGGACGGATATTAGAGAGACTGAAGACAGCGGAGGCTGTTTAATGAAGGTCAAGGATCCGGATGCAATCTTATTGTAGTTTTGTGCCTTTTTCTTTTCAGATTCTGCACAAACATGATGGCGCCCAACAAATGTACTGACAGCGAGGAGCAACTTAGTCCGCTGTCGGCAGAGTTGAGACAATGAATGCCCCCCATTCCCAACGCACCAGTTACACCCATGTCTAAACTCATTCCTTACAATCTGCCTTTCCCCACCCGCCTTTCTTTTCTCTCTGTCTCTGCCCAGATGCCGCTTAGCGTATTGCAAATCCAGGAAGTCCTCAGGTTCTGCCTTTGATGCCCCTTCTCCGGCACTCAGACTCTTTAATAACATGTGGAAAAGCTGCTCTTTCCTTCTGGGAACATCAGGTCCTTGCATGAAGTCTTACAGCACTTTAATATCCAAAGCAGTCAATCATCATTTATTGAAAAAATTCAAAGCAATTTCCTGTGTGTGAAAGAAACATGCGGGAGGGAGAGAGACAGGCGCTGGTGAGGGTGCCGGGATCGCACTTCCTCTCATAGAGTCAACCCCCATCCTGTGCGGCTGAGGGGCCCATGCGGCACACCTGGACACTCTGTATCTTCTGTCCTTCATGACGGGGCATTAGCTGTGCTCCCTGCTGAAATGGAGGCTTTGCTAAGAGTTCATACCCTTGACTGATGACCTTGTAACCCTGCTTTTTTTTTAAGAGTTTCTTAGTTTATGTTTGTTTCTGATCCTCTGGCTAGTACACTGGATATCTCTGGGTCCACGGTTCTTGAGGCTGATCCTCCAATTAGCTGTGAACCACCCAGTCTCACTGAGATTGCACAAGTGGTGAACCAGCTGAGGGTAGGGAAGGCTGGAAGGATTTGTGGTATCTGGGGTGAACCTCTCCAGGCTGGTGGTTAGGCTGTCCTCCTGGCATTGCAAGCAATCTTTGCTTCCATTTGGGAGACTGGCCTCATCCCAACTGCATGGAAAATGGGACTTGTCATCCCTATCTGGAGAGCGAAGGGTGATTGCCTGGATTGTGGCAAATACAGGGGAATAGCAGTGCTCTCAGTGCCAGGTATGGTCCTTGCTAAGGTCATCCTCAATAGGATTTGTGATCATTTGCTCATATACGGACAAGACTGGTTTTATAGATGTTCAAAAAGTCTACCATAAGCCGTATCCTGGCACTAAGGGTTCTCATGAAGCGCAAAAGCGAATATTAGCAGATTTTCTTTACAGCCTTTGTTGATTTTCATAAAGCGTTCGACTCAGTTGATCGAGGTGCCCTGTGGGACATCTTGACACTTTGTGGGTACCTGCTACCCGAAGTTGCTGATATCTATGCATTGATACTATGAGTGCTGTGCAGAGTGGAGGCAGAACCTGTGCATTTCTCCCAGTTGATTCTGGGATTCATCAGGGGTGTGTTCTTGCCCCTACTCTGTTCAATGCTTGTATTGACTGGGTGCTGGGCAAGGTTGTGGGGTCTAGTGGCTGTGGAACATCTGTTAGTGAAGACAGATTCACTGATCTTGATTTTGCTGATGATGCTGTGATCTTCATAGAGTCAATGGAGGCTCTGATCAGGGCTCTCGAGGAGTCTGAGTGTCTGAGCTTGTGAGTGTCCTGGATAAAAACCAAGATCCAGCCCTTTAATGACCTCTTGAGCACAGCCATCAGCAGTGTGTCTGTTTGCAGAGAGAGTGTCGACCTTGTCGAGAGGTTTACTTACCTTGGCAGTGACATTCATGTTTCTGGTGACTCTTCCTATGAAGTCAGTAGATGGATTGGGAGAGCATGGGGGGTTCTCATGAGGTCGCTGGAAAGGGGTGTGTGGTGCTCCAGATATCTTTGCAAAAGGACGAATTTCCAAGTCTTTAGAGTCTCGGTGCTCTCTCATTTGCTATATGGTTGCGAGACATGGACGCTATCCAGTGCCTTGTGATGAAGACTGGACTTTCTAAGTACTGTGTCTCTTTGGAGAATCCTTGGGTCCAGCTGGTTTGACTTTATGTTAAATGAGCGGTTACTCATGGAGTCCCGAATGAGGCACATTACCTACATTGTGAGGGAGCATCAGTTATGGAACTATGACCATTTGGCATAATTCTTTGAGAGTGATCCTGCTTGCAGGACACTCATCATCGAGGACCCAAGTGGCTGGACGAGGCAAAGGGGACGCCCATGTAACACCTGGCTGCAGTAGATAGAGGGTCATTTCCAGAGGGTGGGACTTGTGTCTGCTTTGCCAACCAGGATTCCAAACTGTTTCGTCGTGTGGTTAGTGTGCCAATGCACTGTACCAGTGCATGCTCCCCAACCTGACCTAACCCGACCTTAGTTTGTGGTTGGGTGGTAGACTGTGCCACTTTTAAGATAAGGCTGACCCTCCAAGATTTGGAAATTATATGCAGAAGTACAGCACTCATGCCCAGTAGCCCAACCTCAGACCGACTCTTCATTCAAATTAGTACTGGATTTGAGAAAAGAGGCACATTAATGCTCTGCTTCGATTCTCAGCCAAACCATTGTTTGCATGCTTTTTCACCATCTACTTAGGGTATATTTCAATATGTGAGCATACTATGGCAGTGTGCCCTGTATCAGACTGGCATCCCATTCTGGGTATGTTCTTGTTTTACTCCCAATGTTGCCTTTCTCTGCAATCAGAATAAATCATGAGATCATGAAACAGATTGGTGAACAATAAAAGAAAATCATCTTAGGTGAAACAACACCTCACTTATTCAATCACTCAATCACACCTCACACTATATAATGCCTGTGATCACAAATTCTGCTTTAAATGGTTTCATTCAAGCTCAGATTTTCTCTACCTTTAATAAGAAGTCTATTGTAGCTCCTATAGTGTCACCTGAAGTCCACATGGAGTACACTTGTCTGCTTGATTTTAAGTGTCATACCGCTGCCACAGCACTTTACCCATCATGCCCATCCTATATGCACTCTTGTTGATATGACTGATCAGGTCAGTATTGAGTGATGGACCTGTTACTGAATTTGGACAATGACCTCTGATTAGAGGAACAGTCACTGTGGACATACCTGGCCATGTCGGTCCAGCCACCTCAGGGAGGCTGAAGGCCCATTTAGCCCTCACCATTATGACACCAGTCCCATATAAAGGTTAGCAAGTAGTGCTAACCATGAAAGGCACTCTGTAAAATAACATGAAACTCCTCACTCTGGGGTTACAGTGGTGCCAGCTCCAAGACTATGAAAAGGAGAGAGTGACAGGTGCCCACCACAGTCGGAAAGCTGTGGACACGGACTGGGTGATATCTGCACGTCACCTGTGCCACTCACTTGCGGGAGCTGCTCAGGCCACGGTTTAGCTCTGAGATTGCCTTCACACAGACAGACATGCCACGCTGCACCTCGTGGTAGAAGAGGTTACTGTGCCAGCATCGCAAGAAACAAAAGGAAATTAAGAGATTTGCGGAGAAAGCAGGAAGGAGTGCCACCTTCCATCTGCTACTGTACCCCCCACTTCACCATCCCAACACCCCAAGTGAAACATTTAAAAATCAGAAAAGAGAAAAGTCTGGGAAGCCCGGCTGGCAGAAACTGGCTGCAGTTCAGCGCTTTTCAGTCAAAGGTGCTCTCCAGTTTCGCCGAGAACAAAAGATTTATGCCTGTTTGCTGTCACCATAGCAACATCCACTTGTTTTTTTTAATTCCCTTTGGGATTTTGAGAAGGAAAAAAAAAAAAAAACTCAACATGACAGGGAAAGGGGTAACACGTAAAACAAACTCAGAATACAACCAAAGGAGCCCACAAATGTCTAGCCCCCATAGTCCCCATGTCTCTTCTGGGTCCCTGCCTAGCACCCCCAGACTCAATCTGTCGGCCTCTTTTACATTTCCGGCCTAAGCTGTCTTCGTTATCTGTAAGCTTTTCCCTAGTGACACATAAACTTCATTGCTGCGCTCACCTCTGCCACCTCCTTGTTATTGAGCTTCTCGGGTTATTTCATTTTCAATCACGAGTGCACACTTTCTTGCTTTTATTTCCCCCTTGAAGCTGCAGGCAGTTGTTGCAGAAGCCTTGCAGATCCCTCGGATGGAGGCTCTGGTTGTGCAAGCTGTTAAACGAGTCTACCGGCCTTCAATCAGGTCCTTTTGGCCTGCAAGAAGCACCCCTTTACTTTTGGAGAACCTCGTTTTTTTGTTTGGTTTTTTTTCTGAAAGCGGCAATGTACTGTGCGGTGGTCACCCTCTTATCACCTAAGATGCTCTCTCCTGCACTGCAGTGTCTCAGTAACCAAAAACGGATGGTTTTAATGCGGCTGATGACCATTCTTTAATATAGTTTTGTCCTTGGGGCAGCAGCAGAGCAGTTGTGTTCCTGCCAGGCCTTTGTTTCTGTGCTATCGATTGAAGGAAAGCGAAATCAATTCCTACTTACCAAGACCAGAGTTACTCATATTCATTTAATTTTGGCCGAAGGCTACTCTTTAATACAAAGAAATCTTATTTATGTAAGGTTGCTTCTATCAGCAGCAGCAGCCACCGCAGCATTTCTTTGGGCTCCCAGGGAGGCACCTCATTTCAGGCGTAAAGACAAACTGAACACTGCAGTGGTGGGCAGCGTCTGCAGGCCCAGGCATTGCCTTCTGCTTCGGACAGGTAGGCATCCTGACCATCTGCTTCTTAGGTCTCGGCCAAATGGTGCAAATTGTCATTAAGAAAAAAACATTGGCACAAAGAGAGCAAAAATGGGTACGGAGATGGTTTTGTTCTTTTGAATTTGTTCCTTTTTTGTTTTGCACATTTTTACATTTAAAAATTAAACGACTAGCACAGTGGTCAGCGTATGTCTCACAGCTCTAGAGGGCAGATTCCAGTACTGGGCAGGAGATTATTTGATGTAACCTCTCTATTTTTATATGTACATTTACAGAGTGCTCAAGTTTTCCCCAAAATCCGAAAAGCAAATGTGACTGTGCCTGTCTGGAGAGCAGTTATCAAGAGAAGTTGGCAAACTAGTATGGCACAGGGCAGTGGAAGAGACCACCAGCATCACAGAGAGGATTGGAAACTCACAGTGAATGGCAGTGAAATCAAGGATCCAGCAGGTGGCAGTAACCCCGATATGAGAGAATGCCCCAAATGGAGGTCATCTGAGGGCATTGTGGAGGGGTGTGTGAGGGGTGTGTTGTGTGCCATTCGCCAAGTATTGCAGAGGGTATCAGGCATGCCCATGGATAGTGGAGACTGGCTAAGAAGCTGCCAAGAGTTTCTGACCCTTCCTTAAGAGAATTGTAGCAGGCCAGGGCACAGAATACCCCGTTCCACCACAGGGACATCTAAGATGACCTCAGACTTTTCACTCCTGTGGTGTAGTGGTCCCAACTTTGGAAACACAGACTTTATTGGAGAAGTTAAGAATGCACTCCCTGCTAGTGAGTCTACTAATGAGAGGAGAGATGGACCAAAGTTCATTGGAAGTTTGAAGAGAGTGTGGGAGTAGGAGAGGGAGATGGGGGGGGAGGGGGGATTTCATGGGGGTAACCTTCAATGCAGGTGGCATTGTGTACTGTATGAAGCTCCAATAGTAAAGCTCAGTGAGACTCTGGAATTTTGTTTGTGACTTTTCTCTTCCTCCTCTCTCCACTGCTTAAGAAAAATGAATGTTTTAATAATGAAATCCCTTTAGTGACCTCCATGCTGTTAATTTACCTACATTATGCACATAAACAATCGGTATCCCCCCCCATGGCCACCTTACCAGCATCATAGGCCCCCCGGGCCAAGTAGTGCACTGGGTCAATTGTTTTGATAGCAATTGCACCCAATGGGGCTAGGCTAGCCCCTAGATGGTGACCATCTTCCAGTCTAAGAAATGGAGGAGGTCACAGGTGAAAAGTGCCCACGACGTGGTCTGTAGGCTGTGTTCAAATGATTGGAAGAGAAATCTCCATAATGCTGATATACTTAAAATTAAAGTCAAGAAAATAATTGAAGGGATGAGAGAAGTGTCTCAGATGGGGAGATGGGGTTACAATTAAAGAATCCATTAGGGGTGCCCAGGTTACCAACTCTAATGAACATCTCCTGAAGTTTTGCTCTGTTTTTAATTTCATACGGGTGGTGCCCACCGAGACAAAGCAGCCCAGCGCTGCCAGGTGCGCCACTGCTCCCTGTTCCTCCAATGTAGCGTCTTATCACATGACCACCGCTAGCAGCAGCTGACGAAAACCCCCCGAGGCTTCACACCCCACCTGGCGTGCTGACACCCAGCCTCACCGACAGCTCTGGTCGAGGTGTTTCTGGCAGGAGGTTCTCGTAATTTTACTAGAAAGGCGCATTTATTTGCCGAGTGGGGATTGGAGCATAAAATTCAGGAAGAGCGGGAAGAAGATTTTCCTGGCCAGACAGCAGATCTGAAAGCTATTAACAGTTTTATAGGCAATTCAGGAGAACCCTCAATCTCGCAAAAGAAAAAAAAAAGTAAGTCCGAAAGGCAGAGAAGCGGAGAACTTGAGCGGGCACCGGCGGGCAGTCGGCACCCACCCTGCCAGGATTTCCACTTGATTAACGCAGGGCGGCGTCCTCAGATTGCCTTGCGGTCAGCCTCAGTTTGCGGCACTCAATCACGATTTCGCCTCCATTCACCACATAATGGTCGTCTGCAGCCAAGCGACGTTTACGAGGGTGTAGTTAGCCCAGATTGATGCCCCTGAAGCTCTGCCATTGCAGCACAAAGGAAATAAATTGTCAATAAATTAAACTAATTGAGGGAATTCTCGCTGTACAAGAGCTCACTTGTATCAGGCTGCGGCTCCGCT
Source organism: Erpetoichthys calabaricus (assembly GCF_900747795.2). NCBI lineage: Eukaryota > Metazoa > Chordata > Cladistia > Polypteriformes > Polypteridae > Erpetoichthys > Erpetoichthys calabaricus. Next base: position 51,444,938 of record NC_041405.2, read on the forward strand.
GTCTCCCATCCAAATCTGACGTTTCGGGACGACTTGATCCCGCAGGGCATCTTATTCAATTCTGAGTCATGCTGCCTCCGTCAGGCGTTTCATCTTGGGATAAATGTGCGATTATAGCGTTTGAAGTAACTGGGATCCAGAAGGAGCGACATGGCTGTTGTTCTCACAGGAGAAAGTTAATTAACTAAATTAGCGTCATCTCTGAAGGTGAAGTCGAAGTGCAATCGCAACGGCTGGCACCTCAGCTCAAAGTGCACCTCGTGCCCAGCATCACCGCCGCCGTGGCTTTATAAAAGATCTCTGCTGTGCACTTTGTTCTCGCCTCGATGGCATCTGTGTAAATACCTGCCATCTTGCGGGAACAGGTCCTTTCGCAAACGTCTTTACATGAATACCATAACTAATAATAATGCTGCATGGCACGGAAGAAGGAGAGCACAAGACAAAAAAAATGTGATAATGTTAAAAAAATAATCCTGTTGAGGGGCGTGGATTCATTTTCAAACAGCCGCATTCCTATACAGAGCCGTTTAAAGTGGCCAAGCAGCCAGCACTGCGACAGATGAACAGCGCGAGTCCACGCGTGCACAGCGCGAGGCTGCAAAGTTCACGCGCGGGGATTTAACCAAAGAAACGGAGCCTTGAGGGAGACGTTTTGCTGCTCATATGTAGAAAGCCGAGCACTGTTCACGTGTGCCTGAAAAGCAGAATGGGCTTCATTAAAGGCAAAGCTGATGAGAAAGTTGACAAAAAAACAAAAACACTGCACACGAACAAAACGACGGTGCTAAGGTCGAATTCAAGGTGAAGTGCCTACTGGGCTTTTTAATATTTATGTGTTTATCGATTATCTCGGTGATGCGCTATGGGACAGCTCGTTGTGAAGGGCACTATACTAAATAAAAAGGATAGGATAGCTCCATGAGATGAGGTGGACCGCACTCTGTCTGAGGTTGGCTCCTGCCTTAACAATGATGCCGCAAGGACAGGCTCCGATCACAACAACACAGACCTGGAATTGAATGGAATTAAACAGACTGGAGGTAAAACTATAGAGACATTGTTCAGGTTGAATGTAGACATGTTCATGTAGTAGGAAGAAGAGGAAAGATCTATCTATCTATCTATCTATCTATCTATCTATCTATCTATCTATCTATCTATCTATCTATCTATCAGTCAGCATATAGTGCCTTTTGTTACCTACAGTATCTTGTGTCAGTAGTTTCCAAGTTCAGTCCTAGGGCGCCAGTGACAACATGTTCTCCCAGTAGATGATCCCATTGCTTAATTAACTGCATTTTTCAATTTTTAATTCTGCATTTATAAAAGAGCATTAGTGTGAGATTTCTATTCATACGAAATGTAGAAAAACTCACATTTTTGCCATAGTTTTAAGTTCTTGACTCTCTTTTCTTATTTTCCTGTTAATCTTTTTCTGTGTAGTTTGCTCTCTTAATTGTATCCTAATAATAACAATTAAGAAAGAACAAAGTAAACCCAAAGGCAAACGACACACGATGATGAAAGGCTTAACACCAGAAATTTCAAAACAGGGTTTGTTAAATTCTATTGGAATGTAGAAAGCATTTATATATGTTACATGGAGATACTTTAGTGTTATTTTTATCTTGCTTTTAAGGTTTTATAATCACAATCACTTTGATTTTCATTCCACTTTCCAGGTGTTGTGGTTATTTAGGCCATTATTCAATCGTGACCACATCAATGGGTCTGATGTTGAAGGAGCTCCAGCCCTTCATCATGCGGGGTTGCTTGCCTGGGTGTCTGCTCATTCATTGATCATATTAGGATACAATTTAAGGAGCAAACACCGCAGAAAAAAATGAATAAATAGAAATACAACAAAAAATGAAAAACTTAAAACTATGGGAAATTACAAGTATTTCAAATTTTCTTATGAATATATATAGTGCCTTTTATCTATCTATCTATCTATCTATCTATCTATCTATCTATCTATCTATCTATCTATCTATCTATCTATCTATCTATCGTTATATAGTGCCTTTCGACCCCTTTCTGGATATTTGGGATTCTTCTCACTTTTCAGTGATGTGCACCTTAAAGTTACTAAGGTGACTCTAAATCTCTCCAATGTAGGTGCCCTGTTGTGGACTGGCATCCCTTTCGGGGTCACTTTCTGCCCTGTACCACCTGTAGCTGGGTTAGCCATAAGGTCCTCATAACCCCATGATGGAAAATGGATTTTGTAAAGGGAGAGTGGGCAGATGTTTTTCTCTGTGAGGGTCTAAATTGCTAATCCAGGTCTGTATGCACAGGTTTAGAGAAGAATGGACGGATGGATGGAGGGATGGATGGTGCCAGTCGGAGAATTCACCTGCGTGCCATTCCCTGGTAGCAGCCCTCATCAGTTTCCATTTCTACCTGCTCTGTTCCTCATTTTCCATTCTTCTGTTTACTCAGTTCATCGGCTTTGGCCAGTTCTTTTATTTCTTTCCTTTTATCATTGTAAAGATCTTTTTGGCAAAGCGCACAGACAGATTTGATCCATGTGTCCATCCACTCATTTCAGAGCGGGCAGGTACAAACGAGCCGAATCTGATCTGGGATTTGAACTCGAGTTCACGGTGGCATGTAACCCAACTCCTTAGCCTTTAGGCAGCATGGCCCGCACTCCTCGCTGACAAGCCAAAATGAAACCCAATATATAAATATATAAATAGAACCATCACACCATTTGCAAACACATCCATCCGCCCAGCGCCTGAAAGCACTTCACTCCTGGCACGAGCGCAATGTAAGCCCAGACTTTACATGCCATTTCTCCAGATGAGATGCCAGTCTGAGTGTGCCCATTAATGATGTGCGAGTCTTGTGGTGACTCCATGGCATCATGCCAGCCCCTCGCCTCTTTGTGTGAAGTAACTTGAACAACTGCTCCTCCTGGGGTTCACTTTATGCCTGGCTTGTTGTGCCACTCTATTTATTAAGAGAAGCCTGACTGGCATAGAGAGAATATGTGAGTACCTTTTTCATTTTTTTAGAGAAATTATTACCTGATATGAACAAAGAGATTCAACTTTATTTGTGTATTTTTTGAAATCTCAAGGATCTGTGTTCTGCCACCCTTGCCACCAATGAAACAACTCTGATGGCATTTGGAGGAAAACAAATGGAGTTACTGCTCCTTCAGCCCCTTTGCCAGAGCTGCTTGGCAAACTGAGGTATTAGTTAAATCAGGATGGCAGACAGGCAGAAGGGGCAGCATGTAGGATGGCAGGCAAGCAGCAGGGCAAACAGGTGGGCAGTAGGCAGAGGAAAGGAGCAGCATGCAGACTGCTGGGTGAGGATAGTGTGTAAAACAGAAGTCCAAGCAACAAGGGGCAGAAAAAAAGCAGACTGGAAGGTGGCAATCAGATACGATAATAGGCAGGCCGAGGGCATCAGCGACAACAGAAAAACGCAGAGAGAAGGGAAGGTTGGCAGCAGAAAAACTGAGCTGATTGGTACAGTCAGTAGTATGAAGCGAAAATGCAAACTATACAAAGACCGACAGAATTAAGGGGTAAGTTGGTAATACTGTAGATGTTTTCATAAGCAGGGTGCCATCACATTAAGACAGGGTGCTAGTAATGTATTGAAAAGCTGGGCAGGTCAAAAGTCAGGTAAAGGGCACTAGAGTTAGTTGTGAAATTGACAGACACACATGTATACTCTGGGGTGGCATGTAGGCTGGCAAGAGGGTATCATACCGGGGCCCATTTACAAGCTGATAGGTAAGTATATGAGTATGATATTACAGTGTTGTGGGCAAGATGGGGCTAGATAATGGAAGCCATTTTAGGACAGAGGAGCCATTGCACTTTTGTGCTATCCCTCAGCAATGCCACCTTCCCTGGTATTTATTAATGACTCCTTTTATTACAGCAATTCTTCCCTTTTACTCCAGTTTCTCCAGGTATGTGAGCCTGCTGTCAGACATTTGCCAGCTCAGCAGGGTTGTGTCTCTCCCTGTCTTGTTGCAGGTTCTACATGGCATGTGTTGACACGTGAAACGCGAAGTGTGCATTGAGAGGCTGGCACGGCATGTCCACTGCAAGTGCACATGTGCCCCTTTGTTCTCTAGGCTCCATCTTCTCATCAAGATCCTCAGCGCTGAAGCTTCCCTGCACCCTCAGTGTGGCACACCTGGGCAGTTCGTAGCTTTGAGAAGACATTGCTGCCAGGATCTTTTCTTTTGCCACTTCAGCATGCAGCGATCGTGCACAGAATACACATGATGTGATGAGTCTCAGGCATCTAATCCCCGCTGTGTTATGCCGCTGCAGTACACTGGCACAGTGACTGCACCCTTAGTGCTGCCAGTTAATACAGAGCCTAGCCTAGTATTACAGTAGACACAACCATCCCTTAAGTGGGCAATTCAATTTATCACACCCTTCACTTCAATTAGGGAGGCTACAAGTCTGTTTACTTGTACCCACATGCCCTTCCAAAAAGATGACATAAATAACAGCAATTCTGCCTATCTGACATTTTTGTTCAGCATGGCTAGAACAGGAGGTGTTGAAATGGGGGGGGGCGGCATCTATATAAGAGAGGCATCTGTGGGCACCGAAGTGGACTGGTACTTTATAAATGGAGCTCAGGATAAGGACATGCATTGTGATGATGCACCCATATCCTCCCAGGGGGCATCCAGAAATAAACTCATGCACACAATATGTGTCCGCCACATTTTGCCAGTTGTGTCTTTCTTTGGCATGCTTCTTGCACTATAGCATACAGCGTGAGGGGCACAGTACACCAAGAGTTAATCACACTTGTATCACTCGTGCAAATTGAGGCTGACACATGTGCAGCAGCAGCGGCGGGCGTCTCAGGCAGGCTGGCACGCTCCATTTAACTCTGGACAGGGACAATGACATGACAAATAGCCTGGAACTTCTTTTAATAAAGTCATCAGTGACTTTGCGTACTTGCGGAGCAGCCTTGCAAGACTCCCACTACGCGGCCCCCCTTTGGTCTCCGTCCTTCTCGGTGTTCTGAGCAGACGCTGGAGAGAGGCATGGAGGAGATTTGGAATAGGGGCTGTGGTGGGTGCTGGGCTGCTCACTCCTGAACTGAACTTGGCTGTGGAGTCTGCCCGGGGCTCTACGACATCCATCCAACTGAGACAAGGGCACTGAGGCCACACGTACAATGCTAAATCTTGGCATCGGGGTGACTTGCAAGAGAAAGCTGAGTGACTGATGAGTTAAGTAGTTAGCAGGGCAAGTCTGGCCCACTACACAATGGTACCCATCATGCCAGTGCCTACAAAGCTATTCCAACAGCAATGGCAGCCATCATTTAAATGGAGGTAAGACCATGACTTCGTTGAAAATCGCAAGAACAGCCATTATGCCAGTGGGCACGTACAGAGGTCAGGACTTAAACCAAAGCTCAAAAGCAGCCATAATGTCGATAAAGAAATGAACTAAGCTAAAAAAAAATCCAAGAGCAGAGGTAATGCCAATCAGTGTCAAGATCAGGAGTAAAACCAGACGTCAAAGAGAATGAGATGGCAAGTCAGGAATTATCCGATCTAAGAGCGGACTGGGCACTAGGATAGCCATTATGTCCAGAACTTAGCTATTCCTAGGAGTCTACAGACAAGTACTTTATGGGCACGCACTTTGTATTGTATTCAAAACCTGGTACTGTGCTGATGTGAGCATATTCCATGATGTAACACAGGGTGCCAGAAGTAGGCACCAAGGTATTCGGTACACAGGACCTCATTGTAGCCATTATGCCAATCTTCAGGTTTAATCCACAAATTGTGCCCAAGCTCAGCCATTAGGTCAACAGGAACACAGAACAGAATTGAAACTAAAAGCACAATGGTAGCCATCATATTAATAGTACTGCAAAACAGAGTTCAGGCTACGAGCTCAATGGTTACCATGGTATCAATAGACACCCAAAACAGAACTGAATCTAAGGATTCAAAGGCAGCTGTCAGGTCAACAGGCACACAGGACAGAACTGAACCTAAACGTTCAAGGGCAGCCACCATGCCGATGACTATAAAGGACAAAACCACATTCAAAATTCAAAAAGCATCCATCAAATGAATGGGTGCACAGGAAAGATTTAAGATTAAGCTCAAGACTATCAACCTTGTCTGTGGGCACACAATTCAGAGAGCAGCCATCATGCAGGTGACTTCATAAATAAGAGTATAAACTCACTTCAAAATGGGAAAACAGCCAGCCCTGATGGCTACCCAGCAGAATTTTATAAAAAATTCTCAAATAAGTTAGCTCCACAATTAAGAGCAATATTTATAAAAGCAAAAGACAAAAAAATTCTGCTTCAAACATTTCACCAAGCATTAATTACCATCTCTTATAAGAAGAACAGGGACCTACTACAGTACAATGTGCATCATACAGACCAATCTCACTTCTGAATAACGATGTTAAGATACTCTCCAAAGTTCTAGCTAGAAAAATTTAGAAAGCAGTTCCTTTGGTAATATCACAAGACCAAACTGGATTTATTATAGGCAGACACTTAACTTCTAACCTTCAACGTTTGTTTAGTATAATATATACACCCATTATATCTAATACCCCAGAGATCTTATTATCTTTAGATGCAGAAAAAGCATTTGATATTTTTGAATGGGACTACCTATTCAACACATTGCACAAATTTGGGTTCGGCCCAAAAATATGTATAAGGATCAAACTACTTTATACTAGTCCAGAAGCCTCAGTTCGTATTAACAACATTATTTCAGATAACTTCAAACTACAACATGGTACTCGACAGGGATGCTCCTTATCACCTTTATCTCTTTGCAGTTGCAATTGAAATATTGGATGTACTTTCGAAACGCATCAGAGATAAAGGGGATTTTCAAAGAAAGACTTGAACAGAAAATATCACTATATGCAGATGATGTGGTACTGTACATACTGTATCTGATCCACATAATGCTGTGCCAGCAGTCCTAAAAGTATTACCGGATTTTCAAAAGATATCTGGACTTAAAATCAATTTGAATAAAGGTGTACTCTTTCCAGCGAATTCTCCAGCACATAATATCGGACTAGACACTTTCCCATCTATCTTTGCAGATGAGTATAAATATCTACGGGTAAATATCACAAGTAAATATAAAGCTCTTTTTCAACAAAATGTTGCTGTCTGCATGGAAAAAATTAAATGATGTGACTAGATGGTCTACCCTCCACCTTATGTTAGCAGGGAAAATCAACATTGTTAAGATGACCATCCTTCCCAAGCTGTTCTTCCTATCACAAAGCATTCCCATATACATTAACAAATCATTTTTTAAGAAATTAGACTCAATCATAACTTCATTTATTTGGAATTTGAAACATCCATGTATCCAAAGGGCAACTCTACAACAACCTAAAGCAGAATCAGGCATGGCAAAACTTACCTTTCAATTTTATTACTGGGTGGCAAATATACAAGCAATAAAGACCTGGACATCACCACAAAGTGATGAATGTCCACAAGACTGGTCTGCAATAGAAATAAAATCTTGCAGTACTTCTTTATATTTCCTGCTCTGTGCCCCAATTAATACAAACTACCATCCAATTCTCCTTCATTCTTTCAGAATATGAAGTCAATGTAGGAAGCACTTTAAAACAGAGAAGCCTTTATCTATTGCACCTCTACAAAGAAACCACCGTCTCAAACATATACACTATTTCATGTCTGGAAAATGTCCAAGATTAAAACACTTAGAAACTTGCACATAGATGATGTCCTTGCATTCTACGAACAACTACGCTTCAAATACAACTTCTCATCAACACAATTCCTCCAGTACTTTCAAGGTAGAAACTTTAATAAACAGAACCTGTCCAATTTTCCTCACCTTCCACCTTGTTCTATTCCAGAAGAATTATTGATCAGTCTTGAAGACTCAGATAGCATCTTTACAATTTATAAAAAACATTTTAAAGTCTCTTCCTTTCAAAGACCCAAGTGTACATTGGGTAAAGGATCTGTCACTCAATATTTCAGAAAAGGAGTGGAAGGCAGCCATGCACAGAATATACTTGAGCTCAATATGTGCAAAGCATTCAATCATTCAACTTAAAATCTTTTATCAAGTACATTTATCTTGTTTAATATTGTCGAAAAAGTTTCCGAGGCAAGATTCAACCTGTGATCGTTGCAGTCTAGCTCCAGCTTCACTGGGCCACATGTTCTGAACGTGCACCAAATTAACAAAATTCTGGACCAAAATCTTTGCATGCCTATCAGACAGCCTTGACGTCACAGTCACTCCTAATCCACTAACAGCTGTGTGTGGTGTACCCCAAGATGGCCTTAAACTGGAGAAGGACAAACTGTAATTGCCTTTACTTCACTACTAGCATGTAGACTTATCTTGCTCAACTGGAAGAATCCTACCCCTCCATTCAAGTCATTGGGTAATTGATGTTCTATACTACTTGAAACTGGAAAAAGTCAAATTGTCACTTAGGAGGATCTGTTCACAGCTTTCTAAAATATGGCAGGATCTAATCAATAGCATTTTAGAATAACCTTCTATTTCGGAGAAATATCACCCTTCTTTTCTTGCTCCTTTTATAGAGTAGCTTCGGTTGCTGGCTCCTGTTTCTTTACCTTGGGTGGGGGTCGAATTTTGCTTTGATTTGTTAAATTTGTCTTGACTGTATGGAATGTTATCTGTTTCCAATTAAAATCAATAAAATATAAAACAAGAGTTTAAGCTAAGAGTGCAAGGGGATCCATCAGTTCAATAGGCACCTAGGACAGAATTCGAAGATCAACTATCAAATGAATGAGTGGCCAGGAATGACATAAGATGAAGTCCAAGAACAGTAAACCAGTCTAATGGGCACACATAACACAGGGTAACCTAAGAACTCAAGGGTCTCCACCATGCCAATGAAGGCTAATACTGGTAGTTGAATAGCAGTCATAAAGTCAACAGGCAGGCGCTTTTTTCCATGAAGGGGTCCTAAGCTCAGCCATCATGCTAATAGGCACATGGGAGAAAATTGAACCTAAGAGTTCAAGGTCAGCTTTCATCCAGTGGTTACAAAGAGCAAGACCTTGAAGAACTGCCATGAAGCTAGGATTGGGCTAAGAGCAATCATCATGCCAGACATGTGGTTCAGAGTTAAAAGCACATACTTTACCTAAGTATGCAACTCTAGTGCTCTGTCCAAATGTTGGCATTGTGCTACAAAACATGCATTTCAGGACAAGAGGTCAAAAGTAGCCATCAAGCCATAAGGCACACATACCAAAATTTAACCTAGGAGCTCAAGAGCATTCATGATGCCCACAGGCACTGTGGTCAGGACTAAACCTCTAAACCCTAAACGAGCCTACAAGCCAGAATTTGAAGAGTGGCCATTAGAGGCAATTATTTACCAGTTAACGTTTTAGACAAGGGGTGGGCCTATGTTCAGCTGACACGTCTGGTACACATGATAGAATTGAACCTAGAAGTTCAAGAGAAGCTATCATGCCAGTTAGTGCAGAGATTGGCAGTCCAAAGTGCAAGAACATACCTAAAAGTTGAAGAACAGCTATTAAAGTAATGGCAGACATATTTTTTCCCCAAACTGAGCCCAAGATCAAATACTATGCTAATGATTGCACAGAAGCGAGGTTAACCTAAGAGCTCAAGAGCAGCCATCATGTCCTGGTCACACAGCCTAGTGTTAAAGCCAAAAGCAAGGGATGTGCCTATGAGCACAAAGCCTAGTGTTGAATCAAGTAATGACCATCACATTGAAGGCCACATAGGTGAGGATTGAACTGCTTAATTGTACCCATCTCCCCACATGGTTTAGTCCAATAGGCATCACAAGATGCTCACCACTATCATACTGGGCATGCGCACCAGTAGCAAAAATCTGGAATTGGGCCCAGGAGCCTAAAGGTTAACATGTTTACCAAGAAGTCGAATCCAAAAGCCTGCGATCTTTGTTTGACCTGCTCCCACCCAGTTTCTAGTTTTACCTTCTTGCAATGCCATGGAGGCACAAAAACATGATGTGATCCTAGTAGGGGGCTACCATATCAGCCATCACAGTGGCCGACAAAAACGTTAGAGGACAGTATGTTCACATTGTCTGGTGTGATGGCAGCACTCTTGCCTTACTGAAGCATACCTAATGTGAAGCATAGATGTCCACTGGCCCGAGGGGTCATTCTGCACCACTTCAGTGTTCCATCCCTCCACCTCTAACCTTAGAAACCTGTTAATGCTTAGCCTGCAATGCCTGGCAGAGGGACAAATAAAGCAAACAGGTTGGTTTATATTGGAATGGAGAACAAATAAATCTTGCTGCACGGCAGGCGTGCCCAAGTATTCCAAATTCGCAGAATATCAATAGATGCAAGTCTCACCCTTGAGCTGCCCAGCCTGAAAATTCAGAATCGGGCACCCAGAGTCACAGGCTACACTATTGTTTAAGAGACATGGCCCCCAAAATGATCCAACGCTACCAGCCACAGATAGCGATGGCAGAGATCTGGCACAGGCAAATGCAGCAGCAGCCGACGCCGCCTGCGGACGGAATTCGCATTTCCTGCCGCCCCTGTTCCCGCAGAGAACCCAGCTTTTGGAGAGTGTGCCAACACAGCTGTGCCTAACAGTGTGTAACTAAACCCTAATGGGTACAGCTGTACTGGAGAATAAAACATAATGAGATGGCATGTGAGAAAGCTACACACCCCTAGCCAAGCAGAACGGTGCTGGCATCCAGTCAGAAGTGGCCCCCTGGAGGGCGCGGCAAAACGGACCGCTGTGCCAAAGGGGTAGAGTCTCAGGAGGTCAGCCTAGGGGCAGCAAGTCTGATTTCTAGTGTTACCACTATTCCATGTCAATGCCATTCCTGCCAGTCTAGACCAATGGCAGTAGTAGGGCAATGAGAGCAAAAAAAGGAGAGGACACAGGAAAGGCTGGGCAGAAGAGGAGAAGGTGGACATAAAGAGTATGTGCTGGGCACAGAAAACATGAGAAAATTGGCAGAAATGGAGCACTGAAAAAGTACATACTGGGCACAGAAATGTACCAAGCTGAGCTGTTAAAGAGAAACTGGGCACAGATAATGGCTTCTGGGCATAGAAAGTAATCCAAGGAGAACATGGGCAACAAATAGGTGTTGGGCACAGAAATATGAGATGCTAGGCAAAAGCAAAAAAAGGATTAAATGATTAGAGAGAAGTTGGGCGCAGGTACCTAAAAAGTAAGAGCCAGGAAGAAATTAAGGAAACAAAATGTATAGAGATGGGAGAAACTGGAATGCCCTGACGATTGGAATAACTGGGCACTAATGAGAGGTGGTGAAAAATGGCACTGATGGATGAAATGCCCAAGTCCAAAACGGACAAAATTGTGCAGAGAAACTGGCTTAGAAAGTGGGGAAATGTGCATCAAAGCAAGAGATGCTGGGTAGAAACAAAAGAGAGATTGGCATCTAAACAGAATGTTTTTGCACAAGTGGGTATCGTAACAGGTGCGGGGGATGTTAACACTTGGTGTAATATTGGCACCTCAGAACAATGGCAGTCATCAGAGGTCACTAGTGAAAATACAGAGGAGGCATGACAGCACGCCGATAGGCAGCTCCATATTAATAGAAATGGTGTGTGCGTCCCTCACATAGAAAGGAGATTATTGTATATCTGTGTGGCACAGATATGCCAGGGTTTTGTGAAGGGGCTCCAGCTGTGATGTTTTGGAGTTGAAAAATCAATGCTAAGAAGTGTTGCTACAAAGAAACAACAGGCATGTGTATGAACGGGAGTGCACACGCTAGAGCAGCCACATAAATACTTGTACAAGTGAGTACCCCTAGACAAAGAGCACACACACGTACTGCAGCTATAATGGCACACAGTCACAAACAGAATGACTCAAGCATACAGACATACACCCACACTCTTAAAATAAAGGAGACAAAGTCCGTCTTCCGAGCAATGCCATAGAAGAACCATTTTTGGTTCCCAAAAGAACTAACCACATGAAATGTTCAGAAAGAACCTTTAATTTATATCCATAACAAGCTTCCTAAATAGCCATGAAATAAATAGCCGTGAAATAACAATGGCCTCATGATTTTTAAAGGATTTTTGCAGCATACAATCCCACAGAGAGTGCACTTACACACACGGGTATTTATACACACTCACACTTGTGTGCCCACAATTATGTGAAAACTTGCAGACGCAGTCCCACATCAGCAAACCCACATGGCCGTATTACACACTCACACACACACGCTTTCAAGAGTCACCTGGCCCTTGTCTCATTAAAAATGTATCTGATCGATGTATCAGTGAGGCGTTCGCCAAGCGCCTTGCTCTTCAGTCACAGCTCCAGGATCGATCCCTGCTGCTGTCCTTTCTTAAAGAGCCCTCTGCCTTGTTTGCAGCTACTGTGCCAGCAATCTTGACTTCACACAATATGCCCTTTGGGTGTCATATCCTTGACTGCTCTCTGCATGTACATACTTAAGACTGTCCTTGAATGGCAGGCCTTAAGAAAACACAGGCCATCCATGCCAAGAGTAACGGTGACATGGACGAGGGTGGCACTACACAAACCCAGACGCTCTGAAGAGACAAAGTCTGGGCAGGCTAGCCCAAAGCACATGAGCACAAACGTGCCCCAGGAAGAACAGTGTTTTATCAGACTCCACGTCTTTACGCCCCTCTTCTTTTAATGGGCAGCGGGGCTTCTTGAGTTGAAGCCGGAGTCAGCAAGTACCAGAAAAGCGGAATCTGCAGATTGCGGCACGCACTGCCAACAACAATCTGCACCACCTGCCTTTGGTACAATAAGACAATTCTGACACGAGCAAGCTGAACCAAGCCTCTGTATCGTCCGGGAGGGCAAGCGAAGGCTGATGGTCAGTGGCAGGCTGATCTGTAGCAAATCACAAGATGACACCGTCCCGAGGGCGGGAGGAGTCCATAAATACTTTGGCGCTGAGCTCGTGTGACCTGTAGGGCGCCCTCTAGCTTACCTGAGGAGTTACTGCAGTAAGGCACAAAGCAACTGCTGTGCCAGTCTGAGAGTAAATGCTGCGAGCTTGGTGCCAAGCGGTGTGATCATCGGAGCAGTTATGTACGCGGCACTTTACATAATTGTATTGATTTACTGCTGTAAATTTGATTAGGCAGCTAATTATCCGCAGACAGACGCGATCGCCGTTTGTTCATCTACCGGCTGCTGGAGTTGCAGCGCTAGGGTTTTAAACGAAGAAAGACCCAAAGACCGCGTAGGTGAGGTCAGTGCAAGAGACAAAGGTGTCGGGGGCACAAGGCCAAGAAAAGAAAAGCTATAACTTAGCGGATTCTTACGGCACGTGGCCGTTCTCTTCGACTGCTGGCACTTCCGCACTTTCAGCTGAACTGCTGGCTTCTCGGTGTCCATTGACTGGTCCTTTTCACCTCACTTTCTGAATGCTCCCTGGCTGATGAATGCTGCATTGAACTCGCGGCTGCTGATTGATTAGAGGAATCTCCCATCAAGAGCAGAGACAAGTGCGGAGGAGTCCAAATACTTCAGTGCCGCCTATCAGTGTTGGTCGAAGCCCTAGGCGGAGTGGACAGACTTCGTCCGCCTCTTTGTCCAAGTTTTCAGTATTGTAACAAACACCGAGATGGAAAGACCAAAACACACACCGAATGGAAGTTAAGCCCACAGCAAATAATTTACAGCAGTCTTCTGGCAGAATAAAACTCCCAAACGCCCTGTAAAAATAACAGTCACCTCCCTAGGCAGGCTGTTCCACTCTCACTGTGCTCCCGATCGTCGCTAATCGTCTCGTCTCGTGTCCCGTTTCCCAATTACCTTTGTTATCATCAGTGAGCCTGTATTTATAATGAGTTTCCACCTGCCTTCTCGGACTTGAAGGGTATAACGAAAAAGCCCCAGGAGTTCGTGGAACGCTGCGCTTAGCACACCTGTGAATACCCTGCTGTCAATCACCTGTCCAGAACCCGCCCACCTCTAGAGAGACACTTTTTATTAGGCTTCGCGCGTCCCTTATTACATACATACCGCACACTTTAAGGGCGCCCCTTGGAGTATGGGCCGTGCGGACTTTTACATTTATAAACGGCCGCCAGCGGATAACGGAGCCCACTCAGTGTCGTCGAGGGCCCCCCTTGGTGTCCGGAGCGCGCGTCACTTAACATTCATAGAAAATGCGCCCGTCAGGTAACTGCGCCCTAAGCGGACTTACATGTCGCCTATGTGGATTGACCGGCACTGCCATCCGCATTAGTAGCTTCATCCCTGCTATAAGAGGCAGGAGGCGTCAAGCACTGATAGGACGGCTTGGCACAAACAGCTACCTGCCTAACACTCTCCATGATTAGAAGAAGATTTCCTTTACTGATTGTTTGATTGATTGATTAGCCCGTTTATTTGTTTTAAGTCTCTGTTGCATGGACACTTTGTCTACTAATAAAACATTTAAGGCACTCCTCCCTGCATAATAATAACAGTGCCAAAGTGGTTCTTCAAACCAATGCCATAGGGGAACTATATTTGGTTCCTAAAAAAAAAACCATCCACATGAAAGCTCCAGAAGGCACATTTCTTATTTTGATCTGTAACAGTCTGTATTCTTCTTCAATGTCATTTAGCCTCTTAACCAGAAGCAAATTTTGTCCTGCACTCTCTTCTTCTTCTTCTTAGGGGAACAGATTTGTAAAATCCCAGTGGATTTCTGATTTTAGAAGGACACTTGCCTTATACAATTACATAAGCTAAGCTGAAGATTTCATTATCTCTTGGTATCCCAATAGATAGCCTCCTATATATTAAACTTTCCTGTTTTGTCCACATATCAGGAGCCTTTTCAAAGCCCAAAGTAACAACTTCATATGCAAAGAACTTTTCTCAGAATGAAAGGTTTCTTTGTCATGCAAAGGGTCCACGAGAAACTAAAAAGACAATAAAGTGCCATTGCAGAGCGATTGTTTTTAAGAGTGTACATCACTGGTGAGTTTCTGAATGTCAGAAGTTCTTTAGACTTTGAGCAACATGAGCTTTGAAATGGAGAATGAGTGAGTTCTCTCCTAGAGGATGGCACCAAATGCAGGTTGCCAATGTCATTTAACCTCTTAACCGGAAGCAAACCTCATCCTGCAATCTCTTCTTCTTCCACTGTAGTTATTGCCATTTTTATATGGGTTAGCGAGTTTTTGAGTAGACTTCTCCAATAGAGGTTTCAGTTTGATTTTTACGGCTAGATGCCTTTCCTGATGCCAACCCTCCACATTTAGTCAGTCAGTCATTATCCAACCCGCTATATCCTAACACAGGGTCATGGGGGACTGCTGGAGCCAATCCCAGCCAGCACAGGGGGCAAGGCAGGAACAAATCCCGGGCAGGGCACACACACACACACACACATGCCAAGCACACACTAGGGACAATTTAGAATTGCCAATGCACCTAACCTGCATGTCTTTGGACTGTGGGAGGAAACCGGAGCGCCCGGAGGAAACCCACGCAGACATGGGGAGAACATGCAAACTCCATGCAGGGAAGACCTGGGAAGTGAACCCAGGTCTCCTAACTGTGATGCAGCAGCAATACCACTGCGCCACCCTCCTCCTCATTTATTTTTTACTAATTATCCTTCAATTTAAAAGAGTTTCTTTATTCACAATCGCCTTCCAGTATCTATTTTTTTTTCACAGTATGTTGGCACAAATGGCTGTTGCAGCACATAAACATTCAGGATTTAATTCAGCCTTCTCCATTTGAGAGTGACATCTGATGTTGAAAAGACGAGGATGCTGGAAGGAGCAGAAGAATATCATCCTTACCTGAGGCTTTCCATCAGAAACTGTGACAAAAATGACAGACAGGCAGTCTGCATGAAAAGAAAGAAAATGAAAAGGTGGTCCAAGGTACGGAAAAAAGAAACTTACCGCATACAAAATCATGTTAACCTAAATGTATAATACATTTTTAGCTCAAAAATGATAGATAGTTAAAGGCAATATATGACAGATCGTAACATTTATTTCTATGGCACATTATCATGTAACACAAAGTGCTTTGCAAATGGTATAAGAAGAAATTATAGTTACAAAAGTAAAAGTAAAAATAGAAAATACCCTAACAAGAAGTGGGATAATTAAATTATAACTTAATTTGGCACTTTGGAAAAATTAGCATCTGATTTGGCAAATATTTGCTATGATCAGATGACCAGACAGAGGAACTCCTGCCTGCATCAATGTTGGAGGAAAAGTAACCTCTAGGAGCTGCAAGGCCAAAAACTGTCATGAGCACTCAGCAGTCATTAACAACAACAACAACATTTATTTATATAGCACATTTTCATACAAAAAGTAGCTCAAAGTGCTTTACATAATGAAGAGAAGAAAAATAAAAGACAAAATAAGAAATTAAAATAAGACAACATTAATTAACATAGAAAGGAGTAAGGTCCGATGGCCAGGGTGGACAGAAAAAACAAAAAAAAACTCCAGAAGGCTGGAGAAAAAAATAAAATCTGTAGGGGTTCCAGGCCACGAGACCGCCCAGTCCCCCCTGGGCATTCTACCTAACATAAATGGAATAGTCCTCTTTGTAGTTAGGGTTCTCATGGAATCACTTGATGCTGATGGTCATACAGACTTCTGGCTTTTAATCCATCCATCATTGTTGGAACATCATGGTGCTTTGGGTAGATGGTGGTGGCGCACGCCACCACCAACAGGACACCGGAAAAGGAAACAGAAGAGAGAGTAGGGGTTAGTACAGATTTTGAATGAATAGTTATTATAATGAATTGGATATACAGAGTATCAGGATTACATTACAGTGAAGTTATGAGAAGGCCATGTTAAAGTAATGTGTTTTCAGTAGTTTTTTAAAGTGCTCCACTGTAATAGCCTGGCGAATTCCTACTGGCAGGCTATTCCAGATTTTAGGTGCATAACAGCAGAAGGCCGCCTCACCACTTCTTTTAAGTTTTGCTCTTGGAATTCTAAGGAGACAGTTGAGGATCTGAGGGTACGATTTGGAATATAAGGTGTCAGACATTCCGATATATAAACCGGGGCGAGATTATTTAAAGCTTTATAAACCATAAGCAGAATTTTAAAGTCAATTCTGAATGACACAGGTAACCAGTGTAGTGACATCAAAACTGGAGAAATGTGTTCGGATTTTCTTTTCCTGGTAAGGATTCTAGCAGCTGCATTCTGCACTAGTTACAAACGATTTATGTCTTTTTTGGGTAGTCCTGAGAGGAGTGCGTTACAGTAATCTAGCCGACTGAAAACAAACGCATGAACTAATTTCTCTGCATCTTTCGATGATATAAGAGGTCTAACTTTTGCTATGTTTCTTAGGTGAAAAAATGCTGTCCTAGTGATCTGATTAATATGTGATTTAAAATTCAGATTACAATCAACGGTTACCCCTAAGCTTTTTACCTCCGATTTGACTTTTAATCCTAATGCATCCAGTTTATTTCTAATAGCCTCATTGTATCCATTATTGCCAATCACTAAGATTTCGGTTTTTTCTTTATTTAATTATTATCTGCATTTGGTGAAATGTTCTAGAAGATTCCAGCTTGCAGGTCTCCTAATAGGTGGACCTCCCACACCCTTTTTAGTATCAACAGTGGCTGCTGAGTTAGGCTTTAGGCCTGGTGGAGTTGGCACAGAGTGCCATCACAGGATACTGTGATGACAAAACAGTATGGATTACTACCAGAAAAGCATTAAGGTGCATAATAAGGACTGTGAACAGTTGTATGCTTTGAAGACAGCCATGCACACCTCTTAGCACAAACGTGAACTGAAAGTATATGATTAAGCTGCATTAATTGTAATCTGTAACAACAGATGTATTAAAAATTGTAAACGGCCAAATTGAAGTTTGTTCATAATAGAGTATCAAGGAAAGACACTATATAATGTTGAGGCCAGTACCTTGCAGTGATGGGCAGGTGGTCCTGCCTCCTGAAGCACCACTCACAAAACACATGGATCATGACACAGGCGTAGAGAACTCCAGTGATATAATGGTGTAACTGTAAAACTACTCCATGAGACAGCTTTATGCATGTGGTCCCCATAACCCTAACATGGAATAAATAGCTTTGGTTGTATTATTTGGTGATTCTTTTGACTTCCATTGATATCATTTACTTCCGAGTACGTATAAGTTCAAAATACACAAAAATAATAATAATAATAATAATAATAATAATAATAATAATAATAATAAATATATCTGACTGATGCTTAAGCACCACCAAGCTCTGCACAAACTCAAATTCATCATGAAGAGAAGCAATGTGACTAAAAAGAGGTATGGTTTGCTCGAGACCACTAGTGCTAGCAGTGAGAAAACCATGCAATTATACAATTCCAAAATCATGGAGGCAAGGATGCAGCACTACAAGGAGATGCCACTGCACAGCCTGGACAGGCCATACATGGACAAGGACGTGACACATTCATGACTTCGAAGTGCAAATCTCAAGGGGGAAACCGAAAGCCACGTCACAGCTGCTCAAGATCAGGCCTTGAACACCCTGCACCACCAGAAGTATATCATAGGCACACCAGTCAACAGCAAATGTCATCGGTGTGGTGAAGTTGAGGAGATCATCAGTCATATAGTATCTGGATAACATGTACCTTGAACTTCACAACAAGGTCAGTATGTACTTGCATGGGTCACTACACCAAAGCTGGGTGTTCAGACAGTGGACAAGTGGCAAGAACATACACCAGATGGGGTCGGAGACACTGGAGACTGTGCCATCATGTGGAACAAGACCCATCCCACAGACCATATCCTCACTGCCAATAGGCTGGACAATGTGATCCACGACCGTGTGTCTTCATCAATGTGATGATCCCAGATGACAACAACTTCCTGAGCATGGGGACAGAGAAGATCATCAAGTATAAAGACCTTGAGATTGAAGTCAGACGCATGTGGAACACAAGGGCAAGAGTGGCTCCTGTAGTCATAAGTGCACTGGGAACCATCAAAACCATGTACAGTCAGCACAAAAGAGATCCAGAAGATTGTACTCCTTGGCACAGCTCACATTCTTAGAAAAGTCCTCAGCTGAACAACGGGCTGAGTTCAAAGCTTGAAAGGTCTGGCTGACCTCTGTTGAATGTTCCAGCGTATGTTAGTGTGCTGAGAGGAGAGTGGTAATAGTAATAATAATTACCATCATCATCTTCATCATCATCATGAAAAACATGTACAGTCAGAATATTTTGAACAATGAAAATGATTTTTCATGTTATTGTAGGAAGTTTTAGGTACAAAGCATGCAGGCCAGCCTGAGTAAACATTGACAGATGGGGACTGAGCCACAGACTAAACCATAATGCTTGGAGTTGTGAGGCAGCAACACAAAAAACACAAAAAAACTTCTGGTCGGATTTTCAACACCAGTGTGGACTGAAAGATGCAACTCTTTGTGAATGATGAATGCTATGAAAGTTACAGTATATAATAATATTTCATTTATTGACTGATTGATTGATTGCTTGATTGATTGATTCATTCATTCATTGAAATGCACAACAATTACATTACAGCCCATTGAGCCATGGTGGTTACATTTTCTACCTGAGACTTACCGCCTCATTAGAATCCAGTCGTTGCTGTTAATTAATCATGTCATTGCATGTTATGTTTTGTTGATGCTTTTATTCTGCACCTCTGATCTTTTAAATAAAGCAGACATTCCATCTTTTGTGAACATCATCTTAATATTTGTGAACTGGAGTAGGTTGGTGCTGCTCTATGGAGGAAAACTTTGGACAGAAAGTAATAAATAAATTAGTGCATTGTAAAATGTGCCAATAAATAGAGAATTACAAAATGATAGGTAAGTGTACATAATTACATGGATCACAATATTTTTGTTGCTTATTTCTTTAAGTATTCATTTAATTATGTCATGTCTTTCTTTTATTTATTTATTTAATTAATTATTTATTTATTTCAGTGACACAGTACACTATGGAGGAATATTTTGGCCAAAATTAAATAATTACAAAATGAGTAAATGCGTTGCAAAATGTGCCAACAAATAAAAATGCAATGATATGTGAGCTTAATTAATTAAATGTGTTGTTAAATATTTTTGTTGCTTATTTCTTTATGTATATATTTAATTATTTCTTTTTTCTTTTCATTTAAGTCACACCACACACAATGTGAATTACTCCTTGAAACTGAAAACTGTCATTTTGACCCGTCAAAGATGAGAGGGTGGGCTCTAGCGAATACTGTGTTTTGATTGGTGGGTCGTCCATGTAGTGCACATAAATCTTTAGCTAGTGCCCCATTTATAGGCCAACACCACATGTCAGTTGCAGTGTCTTGAGAGGATGATGAATTCAGGGCTTCTTGAAATTGTGACGTGTGAGCCCGTCTTGCACCCCAAAACACGAGGCTGATTTTCAGTACTTTAGCAAAACCAGCTTTATTCAGCTTGAAACAGGAACAGCACAGTTATTTATTGTAACGGGATCTAACGCTCTCCTATACACTGACACAGCAATCAGTGGCCAGGTTAGTGGCCAAGTAATACCATTTCCTGCAATTATAATGTTCCTTGCATCACCCATTGAAGACGATGTATATAGCGCAACCGTGGTTGGCTCGGATTTGCTTTCAGGATGAGCCACTACAACACTGGGAGCCTGCGGTTGCCCCGGCAACTGATAAGCTGTCTTCCACAGACACGGCGATCATGCTTTGGGACACTCTTCAGCATGTCGTGCTGTTGGGGGGAGTCCCAAAAGAGTTTAGAAACCTTACAAAATAAAGAATTCCTTAAACATAAAAGTGTCAAAGTGGTTCTTCGGCATGATGCCATAGGGGAGCCATTTTTGGTTCCCACCCATATGGAGATTCCACTTTGATTTTTTTAGATCCATAACATATTGCATACATAAACCATGAACAGATGATAGGAGATTTGTGAAATATTGTGGTAGAAATGAACATATTAATTAAAGAAAGAAACTTATCCTGTAACAGGATAAATCAGTAATCAGGCAGGAGAAAAGCTTGTCCATCTGCGTCATTTGTTACTCTCCAGCTAATGCTTGAACAGGGAGCATTGACTCACAGCATGATCAGAATGGGCAAATATTAAAGGTACAGATCTATTTTACAAGCAACTGAATTTACATAACTGTCAATCAGCGCATACCTGTACTCTGGTTGGTTCATTGGTTTACACCCAAGAGATCTATCTACTCTCTGTATATAAAATCCTAAGCCTAAAAGTGCAACAATTTTGTGCAGCGATTTTATGTGATGTTATTTTTGTCACGCTTTAAATCGGGCTTATTTTAAAACCTACATATATATGCTTGGTATCATTCTTTTCAGAATTTATCAAACTTTAATGTGATGTTGTTAGATTTTCAGATTCTTATTCTGGTTTTAAATTATAAACTAAAAAATATCAAGAACTCACAACTCACGAAACGGGACTTTGTGCTAAAAGATTTTAGTAGGACAGCTGCTGTACAAGCTTTTAAATTTTTGAAGCTCCATGCAGGATGCAGATCACATGGCACATCAGCAGTAGCAGCAAGCCAGCAGCTGATCGAGCAAACAGGAGGTAAAAAAAAAAACTGTATTTGTTTCCCATTGTATCATCGTTTAAGAGGGGGTTTCGGAAGAGTCACTGTGTCTCCTTGGGGTGCGTTCAGCCCCCCTCTTCACAACATGAGTGGCAGACTGGCCGCAACTGGGGGTTGGGTGCCGAAGGCGCCAGGGGGGCTTGCCCCCTAGTATAAAATAAAAGTTTATTCTGATACATTCTGGTTCTTCTTATATTTTTTGGGTTGAGCCACCACCCTTGAAATTTCTCTCCAACTGTCCAATATTGTTGAATACAGGTCATGTGATCTCTTAATCATCTTTCAGTACATTTTGTTATTACATTTTTGTCTCTGTTGTTCACTTGACCTTTATCAGGTTTCCTGATGTACCTGAACAGGCTTCTGACATGTATTAACCCTTTATGCTATTACTTCAAGAATGCTATCCATCCATCCATTTTCCAACCCGCTGAATCCGAACACAGGGTCACGGGGGTCTGCTGGAGCCAATCCCAGCCAACACAGGGCGCGAGGCAGGGAACCAATCCCAGGCAGGTCGCCAAACCACTGCAGGACACACACACACACACCACCCACACCAAGCACACACTAGGGCCAATTTAGAATTGCCAATCGACCTAACCTGCATATCTTTGGACTGTGGGAGGAAACCGGAGCACCCGGAGGAAACCCACACAGACACGGGGAGAACATGCAAAGATGAATGCTATGTTACCCTAAAATTATTCTTTCACAATATCGTTTGTTTCTGATTTTAAAGGAATTCTTGCTGCATGCAGGAACACGGGACATGTCTCAGGTTTCTTGACTGGTCAGTATCCTGCTATGTAGCCTACTATTCATTAAAGTTTTCTGTTTTGTCCACATATTAGGAACCTTTTCAAAGCCCAAAGAACCAATGCAATGCAGTTCCCATAATGAAAGGGTTATATGCCAAGCAATGGTGCTATGAGGTACCACACAATCCAGTAAAGTTCCATTGTTTTTTAAGAGTATAGAGGCTTCATGCTGCAATTCTGGACAACTTTTTCTTGGGCTCATTTCCATCACTGACGCACACACACACACCTTTGAGTGTACACACAAGCCACTGGACCACTAAGGGAAACTCACTCTCTCAATCATGGGGAGCAAGACAGGAACTGACCCTGACCAGGGTGCCATTTCATCATCCTGGGGCACACACAGTCAATATGGAATAGCCAATCAAAGTATGAAGCACGCTTTTGGGGATGTGGGAGAGTAACTGCATGTGCATATGGGGAGAATGTGCTAAATCTACATTCACAATGCCTGGACACTCTTCAACCCGCTATCAGCACACACATTTGTATGCCACACATGCATATTTAATTTGCAATGCATACGTAACACTAGGCTCTGACGTGGTATTATAGAGGGTCAAGTCCAAGAGAGGATCTGAGGCAGATGTGGCATACATTTGTTGATAATACAAAAACAATCATGTTATAGAAGGGTGGGGCAATGGTAGTGCTACCTTACAAAAAAGGCTGGGGCTCATATCCCAGGGAGCCTGGTATCTCTGTGTCCTGGTGCCTTGACCCTGCATCTCTAAGTGGGTGAAGTTGACTTAAGTGGGTGAAGTTGACTTAATGGACAGTCGTCATTTGTTGATTCAGATAACTGTCCCACAATTCTAATGTTATCCATATTGTAACCAAGTGCAAATCTGGAGGTTGCAGCTAGACTCTTTTGATGCCCATGGGAGTCAAACCCACATACTTGGAGCTCCAGTGTAAGGGCTCCAGGCTGCTGGGATGAATACTTGGAGTTTGCAAGTTCTTCCTATGATGGTGTGGGATTCCTTCCACAGTCCAAAGACATACAGGTTAGGTGGACTGGCAATGCTAAGCTGGCCCTATGTGTGTTTACCCTGCCATGGATAGGCACCCTATCCCGGTGTTGTTACTGCCTTGTGCCCAGTGCTGGGATAGACTTCAGCTTCCCTACAACCCTACTCAGGATAAAGCAAGTTTGAAAGATGGACATCATGGAGACAAATATATGATATCCTCATAAAGGAGGGGCCTTGACTATAAACGTAGAGCAGGGGTCTCTAGCTCTGGTCCTGGAATGCTACTGGATGCAGATTTTCATTCTAACCCTTTTTTAAATTAGTGTCCTGTTTTTACAGCTAATTAACTCTTTTACCTTAGTTTTAATTGACTTGCTATTTTAGACTCTGGCCCCTTAATTGTTTCCTTTTCTCCTAAATTAACAGCCAAACAATAATAAGATGCAAAACAAGCCAACACATGACAGGCAAGCTGTGTCCATCAAACAATATCTGAAAATAAAGAAAGGTGAAGGTCTCAGGAATGTTGATCTGCTCAGGTCCACAAAACATTTTAATGGTACTCTTAAAAAGGAGATGATTAACAGTTTTGGAAATATCCACTACCCCAGAAAGAGCAGCAACAAGCCACGGAATTATATAGCGGCTTTATTTAACAACAAGAATTGGCTTCTAATTAAGAAACTGGTTGGAGTGAAACTGTTTGGATATTGAGGCCCTGACTTAGCTGGTCATCTGCTGGTTTACTTCCCATCTCATTTCTGTTTGGGTGCCATTTAGGGAAAAAAATGTGCAATTTAGAGGACTGAATCTTAAAAAAAATTAAGAGAAAAGAAGTCAGTTCCCAGTAAAAATGCTCACTGATTATATAAAGGGTTAGAATGAAAATCTGCAGCCACAGTAACATTCGGAGGCGTGACCACGGTGGGGCTGGGGTGGGCACTGCCCCCCCAGAGACAAGCCGTGCCCACCCTGCGAAATGCTCTGTATGTCCAATGAAAACTCTGGAGAAGAACAACATTTGATTGTCAAAACTGAGTTGCTTTCCAATTGTCCCGTTTGAATTTGGGGCGTATTCGTCAGTGTCTCCTCCACTAGACAGGCACCGTGCTGCTCACAGTTCACTTCGCCGCACATTTTGCAGCACGTTTTGAACCTGCTGACCGCATTCTTTAATTAAAACAGTGTATACATTCCATTCTTCTTGGTAACACCAAAGTCTATGCATAGGTGGCTTATTAAAAAGCAGACATCTTCAACCTCTGTCCCTCCTCAAGCTGCTGGCTCCACGGTTGAGCCCAGCACTGCTGCTACCAACACGGAGCACAGCGCACCCAAGTCGGGAACTGAAACTCCAAAAGATGTAGATAAGCCTACACAATCCTCCAGCTCTGCGCCCGTGTCGGGTACTCCAAACCTCTGCCTTCAACAAAATATACAGTCCGGTCTGCCTGACTTAAATATGGATGGCACATCCCAGCCCATTTTAATTAATTATCCCAAGCGCGCATTCGGAAAGACACTCAAATGTTTTAGTGCATGCTGGTATCAGTCTCGATCATGGCTTGAATATTCTGTTGTCCGTGATGCCAGCTTTTGCTTTGCCTGCCGCAAATTTAGTTTTTCCAATTCTGACCGCGAAGACATATTCACCAAACTCGGCTACACTAATAGGAAAAAAGCTCTAGAAAAAGACGGTGGCGGCTTCCACAAACTCGCGTGTGGTATCCCGCACGTCAGAGCCATGTCTACATGGCAAGAGTATCGGCGCCGGGCACAGACGGGTGAAAGTATAGTTCAACTACTTGTCCAACCCAGATAGAAAGGAATAGATATTGTGTGAAAAGCATTGGGGAGGCCGTTCAGTTCCTTGCAGTCAATGAACTGGCTCTGCGTGGTCACAATCACGAAGATGGGGAGGAGGGACTTTTCCTTAAGTTCTTTGATTACACAATCAAAAAAGATGCCAAACTTGCAGAAACTGTAAAATACATCCCAGACAATGTAAAATACACATCCAATGTAATTCAAAATGAAATAATTGAGACTCTTGCTAAAATGGTGGTAAAAGATATCAGGACCAAATATGAAAAAGCTGACTCTCCTGGACTTTGCATTAAAGTGATGGTACCAGAGATCGCTGTAACATTGAGTATTTGTCTGTAGTGATTAGGTTTGTCCAGAACTCCAACCCTGAAGAACACCTGATTGACTCTCCCCGACAAGCCAAATGCCCAACCACACATGATATTCTGGTCACACCTCTGGTAACATTACAGGAGCGGAGTTGGAAACCCATTCATGGCTTCATTGCCGGCTACCTTCTTCTGCTGGCTGATTGTCTCGGCTTTCTTGAGGCGGCAGCTGATACCAGAGGAGTGTGGTGGGCGGCCGACGATCACCTTCTTCACTTCTCGCTGTCAAAGCCAGTCTAACCGCTCCTCGCCTCCTCTCATTCCTTTATGGGCTCCGGCTCTGCGCGGGTCTGTGATGAGCACGGCGGGTCCAAAATGCCCGGATGGCAGTAAAACCTGCTGATTATAGCCGCGGCACGCCAAGTGTGTAGAAGGCACATTTTATTTATTACACCCAATAAAACCAAAGTGCCGCACTGAGGATTTCCTTTTGCTGGACGGCCGGAATTAATCCCGCGCATGTTTCGGTGAGAGGAAGCACATCATCTCCGCACCCCTTCGGTTTACCGACTTTCCTTTCAAGACTCCACTTTATTATATATATATATATATATATATATATATATATATATATATATATATATATATATATATATATATATATATATAAAGTCAAAGCAAACTGTAGCCGCAGGCGGCGCTCACTTTAAAGACTCTGCTTGTAAGAATCCATTAGTACCTCGCTAGAAAACTGTTTTAATTAATATTTGGACATCAGGCACCGCTTACGATCAGAGCGTTTCCCTGTGTATAATTTAAATATCGGAGGGGCTTTGATGATCTTTGTAAGCCTCGTTTTGCCAGAAGGTGTCATTATTTTATTAAAACAAATAGAAAATAAAGCGGACATTAAGTTGGACGCGCCCCCACCCTTACCCATTTTTTTTTCGCTACGTCACGGTGCCAGTCAGCATTGGCCAAGCTGAGGACTTAAAGGTGTGCAGTACTTTGGAAAATGTCTGGTTTCTTCATCAGAGATTGCCCCAAATTCCGATGTCATTGTCACCCGCAGGGCGGTAATTAATATCACGTGCTTTGGTCTTTTCTTCAGCAAATCTTCACTCCTAGCAGAGCCGCTGCTTCATCAGATAGGGCACGAGGGAAGGTACCACAGTCACCCCCTCCATGATTGACCGTTAAATGGACATCGTGTTTCCTCACTGCTGCACAATGTGCACACCTCTTGAACCTCCTCTGCTGCTGGCATAGATGTTCAGACTGAACACCCATGTTTTTTATATACTGTAAAATTCTCTTATTCATTAGTATCATAATACCCTTTTTTGGATATCATCATTAATATAGGGCTATGTGAGGATGAGGTAAGTTTTTCCTTTTTGCTTTGGTATATCAGTTTTATCATAACTGTGTAAAAAATTCAATTTTTGTGTGTGCGCATGCTTTTTCAAACAGTACAGCTGTCTGTGTCTTATCAGAATTTGGTTATGTTGAAAAATGTGTACGTGAAAATTTGTATTTAGTGATTAATTTTCCATAAGAAGAGGTAACTTAACCATTAGCAATAATTAACTCAGTTCAGCATATAATATATATATATATATATATATATATAATTAACTCAGTTCAGCATATAATATAATAATATGCAGCATGTCTTCAGATTATTTCTTTTATAATTTTTTTATATGATAGTAACACTATGAAAAAGAGGTTTCTTCCATCCATCCATCCATCCATCCATTTTCTTAACATGCTCTTCTTGTTCAGGGCCACGTGGAAGCTGAAGCCCACCTCATCAGGCAATGGGCCCCAGGCAGGGACAATGCCTGGATGGGATGCCAAGTCATTTCAGGGTGAGGTTCCATCCTCTATTTTTCTAATTTTGCAAAAAAAAAAAAGTAATTTTATTGCTTTTTCTCATTATAATCTTTATTTTCTAATTACATTCCTCTTTCTTAAGTATAATGTTATATTTTCTTCACTATTCTTACATTTAATGCACCATTTTCTTTCGCTATATCATATTTAAGTACTTGCCATGGCCCTTCATTTTGATTTCCTTTGATTATAAGCAGGTGGTACAGGTGGTGGGCTCACTGGGAACGTCTTTTACACGGCAGCACGTCCTGATGTTATAACAAGAAGCAGAAAAAGATACCCTTGGGTCCAAAAAAAGTGGACTTTAGAATCATGGCTGATCTGCACTTAGCATGAAATCACAGCCATTTTCATCCAAATGCCATCTAATAAGTATGTGTGTGTCCCCACCCTCGCTGCGTCTGGCACTTGGAAGACCAGATTTTGCATGTCATGCCTTCTGAATCACAAAGAGCAGTGCCATGCTGTTCAAGTTGTAAAGAAACTTGTAAACTGGTGTCATCTCAAGCTAACTTATAAAAAAAAGATGCCATGCTGTTTGAGTCATGTGAGGTGCCACCAATCTGCATGAGTCAGGCGGAGGAATTTCCTTCTACCAGTGCATTCACTCACAATTTGAACAGTTTGGCGGGCAAATGGAAGAGTGTCACAAGAGCAATAGGCATGGCATTCACCGCTTTGGCCTGTGATAGCGGGTTCATCTTTTCCACAGTGCCCTTCACTGCCTTGCCAGCTCGTCTGCTGCATTAATACTGTCTGCTAGATGAAAGTCTTGTCAGATCTTAGTGTCTCCTCTTACAGCTAATGTTCTGCTCCATTAATTTACAGCATTAGAGATTATGTGGAGAGGTGAGATCGGCCGATGATTTGTCATTCACTTTCCCTGTCCTGACAGTGGCATGTGAAAATTAGCCCCCTGACTGAAATGAATCATTATCTCTAAGAACACAAGCTGCTGACAGCAGATGACCGGGGATTAGCCTTTTTTTCCTTTATACTACTGATGAAAATTATGATAAATAACCCCAGTGGAAATTCAGCTCGCTGCCATGTTTCATGGACAGAAGTCATATTTTACAAAGTGTGGTTGAGGAAATATATTGAATTTTTATATATACTTAATCGAATCTACTTTGAAGATGTATGGTTTGTGTTCAGGAATCCTTTATTCTATAGACAGCTTGCCATCTATCTGTTTGGAAAAGAAAAAAATATAAACGATAGCAAAAAAAAAATGTGTCAGCTAAAAAGACTAAAATAACTAGGTAGCAAAAACGGGGGGAACGAAACTCGCTGAATGCATGAATAGATAGATAGATAGATAGATAGATAGATAGATAGATAGATAGATAGATAGATAGATAGATAGATAGATAGATAGATAGATAGATAGATAGATAGATAGATAGATAGATAGATAGATAGCCTGCCTTTCACTATTTATCAATTGATCTATGTTTTTTTGTGCCTTTCTAGGTTTTATAATCACAATCACTATGATTTTCATTCCACTTTCCAGGTGTTGTGGTTATTTAGACCATTATTCAATTGTGACCACACCAATAGGTCTGACGTTGAAGGAGCTCCAGCTCTTCATCATGCGGGGTTGCTTGCCTGGGTGTCTGCTCGTTCATTGATCATATTAGGATACAATTAAAGGAGCAAGCACTGCAGAAAAAAATGAATAAATAGAAATACAACAAAAAATGAAAAACTTAAAACTATGGAAAATTACAAGTATTTCAAATTTTCTTATGAATGTATGTTTATTGTTCCTATATTCTCATACAGTAAAGGAGGGGCCTTGACTATATAATTAGAGCAGGGATCTGTTTGTCTATCTGTCATTATATACGCCTTTATACGCCTTGTCACACACGTGCGACTAGGAGTAAGCTGAATGGACCAAGGGGAGGTGATTATCCGCCGGGCCAGGGGGTAGCAGGGTGCTCTAAACCTATTTCTGTTATTTCTGCAGATCAAATATGGGAAAACCTGCCTGATCTGACGTCACTTCCTGTTCTGGCACCCAGATTGACATCACTTTCTGTTCCGGCACCCAGACTGAAGTCACTTCCGGGTTACAGACTATAAATCCTCCATCTTGGCAAACTAAGTCAATTCATTCTGAGAACTCAAAAGAGCAACATCTGTTGTACAATTTAAATCTTTTGCAGCCAGGAACAATATACGGGTGGCTGCCCCAAACCTTTTTCAGTGTGTTGAGACTCGTTCTTTCACAGTCTATATAGTGCCTTTCTCTATCTATCTATCTATCTATCTATCTATCTATCTATCTATCTATCTATCTATCTATCTATCTATCTATCTATCTATCTATCTATCTATCTATCTATCTATCTATCTATCTATCTATCTATCTATCTATCTATCTATCTATCTATCTGGCTCTACTGTATCTGTAGATAGTGAAAGCACTATATATCTATCTGTCTGTCTCTACTGTATCTGTAGATTATTATATAGTGCCTTTCAATATCTGTCATCTGATCTATGCTATATAGTGCCTTTCAGTAGGCAGGAAGTGAGAAAATTAAGGAAATCCTTGAGTAACTTTTTTGAATTAGATTGCTAAGTACTCATAAGCTGCCAGATCATTTTAATTGTGCCTTGACTTACAGACGTTTCTCTAAGTGTCTTACACTAGACCGAAGGGATGTGACACCATTCTTTGATGATAAATGACATTGGAATAAAGCTGCCTTAAGCTTTTTTTGTAAGTGCTCAACTAGACTGAGATCTGGTTACTGGGTGGCCAGGACATATAGTTTCCATAGTAAAGCTCCTCAGACCACTCGTTGACCACTAGTGTCTGGTAGATAGATAGATAGATAGATAGATAGATAGATAGATAGATAGATAGATAGATAGATAGATAGATAGATAGATAGATAGATAGATAGATAGATAGATAGATAGATAGATAGATAGATAGATAGATAGATAGATAGATAGATAGATAGATAGATAGATAGATAGATAGATAGATAGATAGATAGATAGATAGATAGATAGATAGAATCTGGCATTGGGATCTTTCACAACTTCTGCTAGAAATGCTTCACTCTAGAATGAATGTGATATGATGACTGTTTATTTATTTATTTCCTTTCTCTGTGTTCAGAATCAGAATCAGTGGAGTGATACTACATATAGTACAACATAACAGAACAGTGCCACCTGAACCGATTACTGTCAGAGAAATGAATGTGGGCCTGGGGACATCTTCTGATATGCACCACATTCTATCTATCTATCTATCTATCTATCTATCTATCTATCTATCTATCTATCTATCTATCTATCTATCTGTCTGTCTGTCTGTCTGTCTGTCTGTCTGTCTGTCTGTCTGTCTGTCTGTCTGTCTGTCTGTCACACTAACATGTAGGACTTGTATCAATGTCCCGTATCTTTACAGACATAAAGAGTTTTGCTTGTGTTTTTCAATGTGGTCAGTTGTCCCTTCTACATCTTTTCTTGTAATCACCTTAAACTTATTATGGGATGGATCATTCTGAATATTGTGTTTGCAGAATGTGACTGTGTGGTGATGGGAGTGTTGAGAAGCAGACTGTTAGTCCACATATTTTTTTCCGCAGTAATTTTTGTATCATTTTGTCTGCAAAGAATATGAGGGATGACCACCCAGCTGATATTCACACACCCCATTTCGCTCTGCGGTTTGTATGTAAGTAGCATTGGAGGAGGGGGATAGCAATAGTACCATTTATTTTGGGGGGAGCGGACCACTAAGGATGTGAGAGAGGCCATGCAGCCAGTGCTAAAATGTCGCTCAGCACTCCCACTTTTCAATGTAAATCATCACCCTCTACTTCTGCATCTTGTTTCTCTCGGTGTCTGACTGAATACAATTGAAGGTGTGTAGCTTGCTCTTTCTGTACCAATGGCTCGATTTCACTTTTGTGCAGGCCTTCATGACTTTGGTAATGGCAGTGGATTTTTGTGGAGTGTAATCATTATTATGGTTCAGTGCAAATGCATATTTGAAATGTGTGTGTTGGAAAACGTCTGATATTTTTTCGAAAGCGGGGCCATGCCTTGCTTGTTTATTCTTTAAAAGGGAGGGGATGAAATTCCAGACTTTAAGAATGTCCCATGAAAACTGTTTGCCAGCCCTGAAATACTGTCAGATGCTACGCGGCGTATTGAGGCTGCAGCCGGCTGACTGGGTGGCACGAAGTTCATCCTTCCACTTATTAGAAAGATGACAGTAAATGCATTATGAATCCTTTGCCATTTTGTGTGCCACAAAAGGCACTATATAAAGTAAAGTTGATTAATGAAGATTATGGCCCCTCTAACTTTACCCAAAGTACTTTGTGAGAAAGTCCAAGAGCTTATCTTAAAAAAGCTCCATAGAGTTGTGCTCTTGTGCCAATGTGGTGCATCGTGGGTCACCTCCACTCTTCTTTGCTTTGGTCCCACCGGCCACCATTGCTCTGCCTGCCTGACCTCTAGCACATATTCTGTCCGTGAGTGCTGGTGCAGCCTTCTTGGCTTTGTCTCATCTTTTCATTTTATCAGAAGCTCTGTCTAATTTATTGCAGATCTCACTAATCTTGAAGATGCTGTGGCTTTGACCAATGAACAGTATGAATGGTTCAAATTTCCTCCCACATCCCTAAATGCATACAGTGGAGTCAGGGGCCATGATGGTAAATGGTTGGAGAAGACTGCGGTGGCTATACAGAACACCAAAGGAAACCTGCTGCCTCCACACAGCGATCTACAGCAGCTGGCACCTCTTCACTTTCATGCCACTTGACTGGCCCTGGACAACACCTTGATGACGATGTCAAAGGCCAACCTCTCGGTCACTGTAGGAGTGAAATATACAGTGCATGGGGTATTTGGCATGCACATTCTGGTGGGCCATACCAGAATTTTTCTTTATGTGTGCAGACTTCTCTAACATTAACATTAACTGTAACAATGCTGCTCTCCACCCTTTCATGGCCACATCACACAGAGAGAAGGAGGCACATAACAAAGCAATGTGCTGGAGGGAAAGCAAGTCCAGTTAAAGCCAACTGATGTGGATCGTTCACTTGCATAGCAGGAGCTCTGCCATAACACTGAGTGGGACTTTTAACTATAGTTGTAAGAAGGTTCAAAAGATTCAAGGCCCGCGTGGGCACAGAACATGTGATGTATGAGCAGGTAAAGGGTAGGCTGACCCATCCACGGGTTCATCATCTCAATAGAGGATTTTCAGAGCAGCTCTACACCGAACAGGAAGTCAATGGCAGGACGTGAGAGCAGATTCAATAGGATTCCACTTCTTCATAGCCACATTTCAAATTAATTGTTGCCTGGAGAAAGAGAATGATTTGAGCCACCTGTAATTAACACATTCCAATAATCAATTCTTCTCAGTCCAAAAGCTGCAGTCAGTTGGCCTGCAAGCTGCACAGTGACAAAGCACTAGACGATGGAGAAAGCACATTCTTGAATGGGGACTTGTGCAAGTGTAACCACGTAAAAGCTGCTCTCTTATAAAGTGAAATGGGAGAAATGGAATTTGATAGTGGATCTGCTCACATCAAAATTTCGCCAGTGCTGAATTAACACTTGAAATTTTGTTTTTGAAGATGGTTTTCATGTAATAGTGAAGATCTGGCTGCATGACAAAGCAGTGGTCCATGCTGCTGCCAAGCAAATCATAGCCCACTTCTGTCCCTGTCTGTGGGCTTTGTACCACACAACACAACAGAGCCACCTAAAACGATCACTGCCAGAGACACAAATGTCAGCCTGGAGACATTTTTAGATATGCACCTCTATCTATCTATCTATCTATCTATCTATCTATCTATCTATCTATCTATCTATCTATCTATCTATCTATCTATCTATCTATCTATCTATCTATCTATCTATCTATCTATCTATCTATCTATCTATCTATCTAGCTATAGCTACTGTCAAACACGTGCACTTAGGAGGCAGCCAACAAGCCCTAATGTGAGTGATATAACAAGGGATGAAGGGTTGATTGCATGTACTAATGCCTCTCTCTCTCCATCAACAGAACGAAAGAAGACAAACAATAATTCACCTTCAATACTTCTGGTCACCCAAAATGGCTACCATCCAACAAATCCCGTTTCCGTATTCCATCCATGATGTCACTTCCCGCACTCACGACATGACATTACTTCTGGCTCCCCTTAATGATGTCACTTTCCGGCTTGCCATAATAATGTCACTTCTGGTCCTCAATGATGACGTCATTTCCATCCATCTACATTCGAGGTCTTTTCCTGCCACCATTTTGCTATAAAAACTCCATGTATCCACTTCTCAGTTGTCAAATGTCATTATATGGGGTCATTCCCCAACTCTTTGTGAGACTTTCTAAGTTGTTTATTATATCACACTATCTATCTATCTATCTATCTATCTATCTATCTATCTATCTATCTATCTATCTATCTATCTATCTATCTATCTATCTATCTATCTATCTATCTATCTATCTATCTATCTATCTATCTATCTGTTCTCCTCTTATTCACGTGGGCTCATCCTGGCACCAGTGCTATCTTCTTTCTGTCTGGCACAAGTGCTGCTGGGCTATGCCTCTGTCCTTAGGGACCTTGTAGTTTTTAAAAATGAACAGTATGATTGGAGAGAGGAATGGTTCAAATTTCCTCCCACATCCCCAAATGTTCAGTTTAGGTTAATTGGACTGGCATTAGTGCATTAGTGTGCCCTTTGACCAGCGGATGCCCATCCATGTCTTGCAGCCAGAGAGACACCAAGCTTTTTTGAAGCAGGAGTTTGTGACGTTGTTATATGCAGTTATCAATAGTGGTCATGTGGTATAGAAATACACTTTGGCATTATCTCTTAATTATATACCACCCCCCCCACCACCCCTCACCCCCAATGCACACATGATTGAAGACATAATATTCTCAAGGTAGTGGCTTTTAATCCACAGACATGGTGGGCCAAAGGTCTTCCTAACAGTTTCAGACAGAAGGCAGGAAATCAAACCTGGATGGAGTGCCAGCCTACCACTGGGCCTGTTCAGGGTGACAGCTTCACTTGCACATGTCTGGGCTGGGGGTTCAAAAGTCCTGGGAAGAAAGTCCTTATAGACAATAACTAAGGCTGGAGCTCTGGATACTTACCACTGTGCCCCCTGCACACAAATCAGAGCCATGGAAATGATTTACACTGTCATCATTTATACAAGAGAAGTCACTAAACTACAGAATTGCATTACAAATGAATGTTTATCCATTAATTTACATTACTTATTTGTCTGATGCCTTTATGCAAGGCGACTTACCATACTTATGATGTAATTGATTACATTTCTTTTCGTTTTCTCATTGGAGCACAGGCTGGTCAAGTGACTTGCTCGTGGTCACACGTTGTTAGTAGCGGGATTTAAACCCACAACCTCAGGGTCTGAAGACTAAAGCCTTAACCGCCACCCCACACTGCCTGTATGTGGAGAACAATGTGCCCTATTTATAGAAGATAAGGCTACTAATTTTTTTTTTGGTTCAGATTTTCTCCCTCAAATCAAAGTCTTCTGAAACAAACCCAAAACTGCTGTCAAACGGATGGGTGATGGAGACTTCATACAATAAGAAGAGTTTAGAATCCCCCAGTTAAAAAGCAATGCACGATTCCTGGTATTCCTCCGGAGGGCTGTTCTGAATTTGATGTCTAATTGGCGCTGTCCCCAGTGAGCGTCCTCCCCATGTCCATAAATCACACGACTTGTGGCTGTTCATCACAGACTTCTACAAATAGGGCTATGTGATGGTGGTGCTGACTTGTAATTTTTATCAATTTTTGATATTGGATGAATGAATGTGAAAAGATTAAAAATGAATTTGATGTCTAATTGGCGATGTACCTAACTAGTGTCCTACCTGTGTCTATAAATCCAATGACTTGTGGCTGTCTGTCATGGAATTCTACAAGGAGGGCTATGCGATGGTGGTGCTTACTGGTAATTTTTGATATAAAACTTTATTTTCCCACAGGATAGATTTCTGATTTGAGCCTGATGCTTTCAGAATAGACTCAGACCCCCTTTGATAATTGATGAATGAACATAAAAAGATTAAAAATAAATTTGGTGTCTAACTGACGCTGTAGCTAGTGAATGTCCTAACCGTGTCTATAAACCCAAAGACTTGTGGCTGTCCGTCGTGGATTTCCACAAAGATGGCTATGCAACGGTGGTGCTGACTGGTAATTTTTGGCAATTTTTGATATTAAACAGGATAGGATAGATTTCTGCTTTGTAACTGATGCTTTCACGATTGACTCATATGTGGATTACTCAGCTTTGATAATGGATGAATGATTGGAAAAATGCATGTGTAACATGCTTCTGACCTGCAGATGTTTTAGCACGTCCAGTAGGTGATAAGATGCCTCTGATGCTATCAGAGGGTCATGACTGGCTGCTATTTTAAAACGTTTATATTCATTCAGTTTATTATCCTAAAACCAAACTCTCTAGGCCACTCCAAAATCAATTCTGTTCTGTCACATCTGACCCTGTCTTTAGAACATCAGGCCTTCAGTAGGGGGCACCCTCAGCTTCCACTTCCCACACCTGTGTTTGTGCCTGTCTGCTGGGGAGGACACTATATAAAGCAAAGTATATAAAAACAAACTGAGTCACATTATATAAGGAGAGAACACAACTGCTGTAACTGAAAGTGAGAAAGAGGAGTGCCAGGAGTCTTAGGGTGGGTGCCCACTGTACCAGGACCAGTGGAGTTACTGACACATGATCACCCTGAGGTGAGCACTTGGATAATGAACCTAACTGCCAAACAGTGGCGGGCGGTCAGGGCCTGCAAGGCCTTCTCTGCTGGCCTAAAAAAATATCTGAATCACAAACTGATGTTAATTATATTTTGTCCATGAATACTTATTAAATAATTCCAAATAGTCTGTCCGCTTCTTTTCAAAACTTTTCCGATGGTTGTGCTGCTTCCAGACATGTATTTTCGTATTAAAGCATTTAACCAATCACATTTCAGCCATCATTTGTTGCCAGGCAGGGACAATGTCAATGAAGTCTGCCCGGAGGCCTTCACAATCCATTCTGCAGGCCCTCTAACACAAAATAAATGTTAATTAAACTGTTGCTTCAACCAATCCAGATTTTGAGTTGGTTTCACTAGGGCCCTCTAGCAGGCGTACGGCAACGTCACCGTATTCAGACCCGTTGATTGGATAGGATGGTGAGGATGGTGTAATAGAAAAATCTGAATGAGAGCATCATGGGGCAGCTGTACACATTGGCATGTTTGGCGGTGATCATTCCTGTGTCCACTGCTTCTTTCTAGCGGACATTTTCAGCCCTAAAGCGAATTAAAACTTATGCCAGAAATACGACAGGGCAGGTTCGACTTTCAGCATTAGCTTTGATGGCGATAGAAAGGGACTTCATGATGGAAATGAAGCGCACGGATAATCTGTACGACAGAGTAATTGAACTGTTTTTGAGGAAAGAGAGGAGGGTGGATTTTGTTTACAAATAATCCAAATTTTTGGTGAGTAAAATGTTGCGGTTTTTCTAAATAATATTGCAAGTTTATGAGTTATTATTGATGTTTATGTGTGTCGCAGCTGTAGCTGCAGTAGAAAGGAACTTGTTCACCCCTGGTTTGTCTATTCAATAAAGACATTTATTGTGGCTAGAGGAGTTATCTATCTGCGATGCAACGGCTCTTTATACTGTATTTCTGCATATTAAGATGGTTTTTATAACCATAAATTAGTTTTTGAGGGGCAGGTTGATTCAGACAGAGCACTACTGAAGGCCTAGGTGTGAAATGCACGGTCCGCCACTGCTGCCAAAAGAAGCTGAAACTTCATTTTTATTAAATTCTAGGACTATCAGTACAGAGTACAATGAAATCCTTACTTTAACATGCTAATCGAGGTGCAACACCTCTCAGCACTCGGCCACCATAATTAATGATATAATCAGTTTGTCACATTTCCATTTTTATTGATTTGTCATTGGCAGGGCAAACAAGCCTTTTTGGTGGGCATTTCTACCCACTGCCCACCCGTAGCCATGCCCTGGTTATGACCTTGATCAATTAACACTCTCTCTACAGCCATAGTCTCCACTTCCATTAACGGCTGAAGAAGGCAGGCCAACCTCTGCCCGATTCTCAGCAGATTCTACAGGGGCACCATTGTGAGTGTTCTGACGATCTGCATCACTGTCTGGTTTGTGGCCTACAGTGAATAGTGCATACAGCAGAAGAGATCACTGTGCCATCTTTACAAAGTGTTACATCAGCAAAGCCTACAGCATTGTGAAAGACCACCCCTAACCCAACAGGGTCCACGTTGTTTTGATATGTCTGGGTTACAATGTATCCAGTTGCCAATGTTGCCATATTTTAATTTCTTATTTTGTCTTTTATTTTTCTTTTCTTCATTATGTAAAGCACTTTGAGCTACTTTTTGTATGAAAATGTGCTATATAAATAAATGTTGTTGTTGTTATTGTTGTATCTCTTCAAGCGAGATGGCCTGCATCCAAACAGTTTCGGCGCCCGGGTCCTCTCCGAAAACATATCTAAGTTAATTCGTTTACCTTGACTATCTATCTCTGCTCTTAACCCCTTCCGAAATGCTACTGCTGTGCTAGGACATGATAATTGTTTAATAAAATCTTTCGTAAAAGTGCACAACATTAATACTGTAATAACCAATCTCAATGTACGTAGAAAATCTAGGCAATACGGCATAAACACCAATAACTTAATTAAAATTACTACTTTAGATGAACAATGTATTAAAACTATAAAAACAGAATATAGATTAAACAAAAAATACACACAGAGCGGCGCTAATAAAAATAACTTAGTTCCTGTTCCAAATATCAATAACGCACATAGTATTCATCTCTGCCCCTCCGAAACATTAAATATGGCACTATTAAATGTCACGGCTTTAACTAACAAGACGTTTTTTATTAACAATCTTATTAGTGATAGAAAAACAGATTTTATTGCACTAAGTGAAACGTGGCTTAGCTCAGATGGCGCAGCTCTTTTAATCGAATCTGCGCCTCCCGATTACAGTTTTACTCATGCGGATCTTCAAGGAAAGAGAGGCGGTGGCTTGGCAAACATTTACTCGAGCCGGTTAAAGTGTAAAGATGTCAGTTTTGGTAAATTCAAGTCCTTAGAGTATTTCACCATTGTTATCCATGGAGATTCTCACATTCTAGTTTTATCCGTGTATAGACCTCCAAAATTCAATGCGTCTTTTTTTGAGGAATTCTCTGACTTAATGTCAATTTTAATTACGAACTATGATACACTCTTATTAGTCGGCGACTTTAATTTTCATATAGATAATCAGTGTGACCAAAAAGTAAAAGAATTTATGAACCTCCTGGACTCTTTTGATTTGAGACAGCTCGTTAATCAGCCTACACATAAAGCAGGTCATACGTTAGACTTAGTGATTACTAAAGGACTAAAAGTTGATATAAAGCAGGTCATTGATACGGGTCTATCAGACCATTTTCTTCTACTTTTTAATATAGAAATAATGATAGGAAACACTCATGAGAAGCATATTGTTAAAAAACGCTTCTTTGACTCATCAGCAGCTTTAAAACTTACAAACATTCTGAGCAAACAGTCCATTTATAGTGCCAACTATAATAGCGAGGATAATGTAAATAGTAAGTTGGAAAGATTTAACACTAAAGCGAGAGCTGCTGTTGACATTGTTGCACCTGAAAAGACAGTTAAAAAATCTTCTAGCATTGTTATACCATGGAAGACCCAAAGAGTGTCTGATTTAAAGAGAACATGCCATAGAGCTGAGCGTAAATGGAGGAAGACTAAACTAACTATCCACTATAAAATATTAAAAGTTAAAAAAACAGAATACTATAACACAGTCCGTCTTGAGAGGCGCTGCTATTTCTCTAAGATTATAAATAACAATGCTAGTAATCCCAGAGTCTTATTCTCTATGATTGATCATCTGCTAAACCCACGTAACTCAAAGGAATGCCTCCGAAGTACTTCCAGTAAAACCTGTGAGGCTATTGCTGTATTTTTCAATCAAAAAATTAATGATATTAGAAATAACATAGTATATCTCCCCAACACTAAGGATCCTCCTAAACCCCAGCATTCCGTTATAAACAAATTAAACTCTTTCACTAGGATAGATTTACCTGATTTACATAAAATAATTTCTCAACTGAAACCCTCCACCTGCGTCCTTGACCCAATACCAACAAATTTTTTCAAAGAAGTATTGGGCGTGCTAATTGATAATGTTCTTGATATAGTAAATTCGCCATTAGATACGGGGGTCTTCCCAGACTGTTGTAGTTAAACCCCTACTTAGGAAACATAATCTCGACCCCTCGGCTCTTGAAAATTCTAGACCCATCTCTAACCTACCTTTCTTAAGTAAAATTCTGGAGAAGGCAGTCATTATACAGTTAAATGAGCACCTCAATAAACATGCTATTCTTGATAAATTTCAGTCGGGTTTTAGAACAAATCACAGCACAGAAACTGCATTCGTTAAAGTAGTAAATGATTTGCGGGTAAATGCTGACAGAGGCCATTTATCTGTTCTCATCTTCTTAGATCTGAGTGCCGCATTTGACACCATTGATCATAATATTCTTAGAAATCACCTTAGTCAATGGGTGGGCCTCTCTGGCAGTGTCTTAAATTGGTTTGAATCCTACCTGGCAGGGAGAAAATTCTTTGTTAGTTGTGGTAATTATAATTCAAAGACACATGATATCCTATATGGTGTTCCACAACGCTCTATCCTGGGTCTGCTGCTCTTCTCAATCTACATGCTTCCATTAGGTCAGATTATCTCAGGGCACAACGTGAGCTACCACAGCTATGCTGATGACACACAGCTGTATTTATCAATAGCACCTGATGACCCCGATTCTCTTGATTCACTAACACAATGTCTGACTTGTATCTCAGAATGGATGAATAATAACTTTCTCAAGTTAAATAAAGAGAAAACTGAAATCTTAGTGATTGGCAATAATGGATACAATGAGGCTATTAGAAATAAACTGGATACACTAGGATTACAAGTCAAGACGGAGGTAAAAAGCTTAGGGGTAACTGTTGACTGAAATCTAAATTTTAAATCGCATATTAATCAGATCACTAGGACAGCATTTTTTCACTTAAGAAACATAGCAAAAGTTAGACCTCTTATATCATTGAAAGATGCTGAGAAATTAGTTCACGCGTTTGTTTTCAGTCGACTAGATTACTGTAACGCACTCCTCTCAGGTCTACCCAAAAAAGACATAAATCGTTTGTAACTAGTGCAGAATGCAACTGCTAGAATCCTAACCAGGAAAAGAAAATCCAAGCACATTTCTCCAGTTTTGATGTCACTACACTGGTTACCTGTGTCATTCAGGATTGACTTTAAAATTCTGCTTATGGTTTATAAAGCCTTAAATAA
The DNA here is from genome assembly GCF_900747795.2 of Erpetoichthys calabaricus. Lineage (NCBI taxonomy): Eukaryota > Metazoa > Chordata > Cladistia > Polypteriformes > Polypteridae > Erpetoichthys > Erpetoichthys calabaricus. The sequence goes on from NC_041405.2 coordinate 51,485,987, forward strand.
TCTCGCCCCATCTTATATATCGGAATGTCTGACATCTTATATTCCAAATCATAACCTCAGATCCTCAAATGAGTGTCTCCTTAGAATTCCAAGAGCAAAACTTAAAAGAAGTGGTGAGGCGGCCTTCTGCTGTTATGCACCTAAAATCTGGAATAGCCTGCCAGTAGGAATTCGCCAGGCTAATACAGTGGAGCACTTTAAAAAACTGCTGAAAACACATTATTTTAACATGGCCTTCTCATAACTTCACTGTAATTTAAATCCTGATACTCTGTATATCCAATTCATTATAATAACTATTCATGGTGGCTCTAAAATCTGTACTAACCCCTACTCTCTCTTCTGTTTCCTTTTCTGGTGTCCTTTGTGCCACCACCATCTACTCAAAGCACCGTGATGTTCCAACAATGATGGATGGATTAAAAGCCGGAAGTCTGTATGACCGTCAACATCAAGTCCTTCCGTGAGAACCCTAACTACAAAGAGGACTATTTCATTTATGTTAGGTAGAATGCCCAGAGGGGACTGGGCGGTCTCGTGGCCTGGAACCCCTGCAGATTTTATTTTTTTCTCAAGCCGCCTGGAGTTTTTTTTTTTTGTTTTTTCTGTCCACCCTGGCCATCGGACCTTACTCTTTTTTTTTTTTTTTTTTATGTTAATTAAAGTCTTATTTTAATTTCTTATTTTGTCTTTTATTTTTCTTTTCTTCATTATGTAAAGCACTTTGAGCTACTTTTTGTATGAAAATGTGCTATATAAATAAATGTTGTTGTTGTTGTTGTTCAAGAGGAGCAACTTTCCACCTTTCAAAGGCTTCCTTCTGATTTTGTACTTGACTGAAAAAAAAGACATTTGGGATCTCACAAGTTGTGCTAAACTCTGTGCACATCTCACAGACCACCACAACAAAACCAACTCAGTGATGGAAAAAATGAGGACAACATGTTAAAAGGTTTTATCTTCCAATAACCTCATAGATGAAGGCTTTACTTCTTGATAAGAAGCCACGTCCATCTATTTATGTTCTGACCTGCTTATTTCAGTATATAGTCATGTAATGTCATGGTCTATCCTGGTGGCATCACTTCAAAGGTGAATACTAATCTCAGCTGAGGTGCCAGTCCAGCACAAAGCATTCATGACAGGCCAGATTTAAAGTAGTCAATCAACCAAAATGGCTGTCTTTGGGATTTGGGAGTAGACCAGCATATCATATCAAAGACATGGAAGAGAACATGCCAACTGCACATAGACTGTGACAAGACTTCGATTTGAACCCAGTACTCAGGAACTTGTTAAACACTGCACCACCATGACGTAACCCTGACGTAACCCTGATGTAACACCTGACGTAACCCTGTTGACATAACAGAAACATCTGCTGAAGCTGTACTGGCAAGCACAGCACAAGTAATCATAGCAACTTATGGAAGTGAATGGTGAATCACAAAGATAAGGAGGACAAATGAAAACTGGGCTATTTGAGTTGTTGCATTTCATCTTTATTCTGGAAATAGTTCCAACTTTAACCTTAAATAGTGTCACCTGCAGGGGGCACTCCAGACGCCCAAACCCAACACAGACAGACACCAGGAGCAAGTTTAGCACGCGGGTTTACTTACAAGGGAAAGCATTCCAATTGTTCCCATTAGCAGCGCAGTATGCAGTACCACAAGGCACAAAGCAGCACAGAACCTTCCCCTTCTTTTACTTTTCTTTCCCTAAATTTCTCTCTCTTCTCTCTGCCTCTTCACCTCCACTCCTCCTCCAGAAAGCTTCATCCACCTCCTCCCAAGTCTGGCTCCTGGAGTAGTGGCAGCTGGCTCCTTTTATTCAGGTACCCGAGAGTAATTCTGGTGTCCCAACAGCATGGTCCGGAAACACTTTCAGGTAAGGCACCCTGCAGCACCACCCTGGCAACACCCATCAGGGCTGTCCCAAACTCCAACTCCCATGAAACCCTGTGGGAATCTATGATCACATAGCAACCCAGAGGGGCTGCCACCTAGTGATCGGGGGAGATAATACCCTGTGCATGCTCTCTCCCCTGGTCCTTCCACTATAAAAGCATCCTGGCCAAATTGGGGTCCTGGCTGTCTGCGATAAGTTTTGTTTTTTTTTTTCCCTTAGGAAGTCAGTGCAGGCAGCAAGGCACTACACGCAAAAAGCTTGCCTGCCTTCAGTAGTGAAATTTTCAAATGTTTTGTAGTACTAGTGTGTTGTACCGTGTTAGCCATTATGAATGTAGAGAAAAGCCAAGCAAAATGACACCTTTTATTGGCTAACTAAAAAGATTACAATATGCAAGCTTTCGAGGCAACTCAGGCCCCTTCTTCAGGCAAGATGTAATCAAATGTTTTGGAAATTCATTTAAGTTTGAGAGGGACAAGGGTGGGCCAAGTGAAATTTCCAGGGTTGTTTATTGGGAGTGAATATGAGGATGTGGCACTGGAATCCTCCATTCCATGTTATCGAATCTGATGACTCACTTAAAACAGCTAAGGAGCATCACAAAGTAAACCGTGGATTTCCTGTTCACACTGTTGCCTTGGTCTGCCCATTCATCCTCATCTTCTTGAAAGTGCTTAATCCATTTGCAACAAGCCACCAGGACATCAGTCCATCGCAGCGCCCTCTGCTGCCCACATCCACACTCAAGCATGGAAAACTGACAGAAGACCGGTAACATAACATAAGGTACATTACATAGTCTGATCACTTCTTAAACGTAATGTCAATAGTTATATTATTGAAGTAAAAAAATAGATACGCTTGACTGTGTTACTATAGAAAATTATTCTGGCCACTACAAATGAAGTTTTGTTTTTTCTTGTAGTAAAGGCTTAACTTACCCTGTGAAGACGGCGCGCCGACCACAAGGCACAATACACGCATCAGCGACCAAAACGCACTTCTACTTGGGGCAACCAATTCAATCGGCACGTTGATAACTGACCTAGTCAGAGCAGGTGACAGTGTTTGGTCAGTGTCGCATACCTACCAATGTCACAGCACAAGAGGCAAGACTGCTGACGGAAGAAGAGTTGTGCCAGTTTTTACTGAGAGGGAAAAAGGAAGAAGGTAGAGTGTCGAACCCATTAAAGCGGCGAAGGGAAGGCAAGTGCTGTATAATATTCTTGTGAGTGGATTACGTACATATGAGACACCGTTGAGGAAAAAAAATCGTATGTTTTAAGAACCCTATTTTGAAATGCTGGTGCACGTATCAGTTTCAGCGTAACTCTTATCAGTTTGCCAGTACATACGTTTCAATATAGCGGCACTAAAAACATGATTTTTTTCCTAAATGGCGCTTCATACCTACATGATGAGCAGAAGCACTTCAAATATCTTTGCATGTCTGTCTTGTGCTTTGATGATATTGTGTGTCATATTTATGCCTACATTCATCATTTGGACACCTACGCAACCTGCCTGTCTGTGAAATTCACCATTTTGGATACACCAAGTCAATCTGGACTACGCATGCACAAAAACGTCATTTCTGCCACAATGCCTCATGAGGAGCACTGCAAATTCAAGTACTTGTCCGATTTGTAGTGCTCATGAGAGGGCGTGTCCCCATGTCTGATGTCATTTTTGCCTTGCAGCCTTCATGAACAGTGCAGACGCATCAAATATAAACCAGGCGTAACATCGTGCAACCGCGTTCCCCGGTCATCTGGTGACTGCTAGTGAGGAAGAGATTAAGCACATGTGTAGCAATTGAGTGAATAGAACTGAAAAAACAAAACTTTTTAGCCTGGAACAAGAAGTGACTTTCTCAGAGAGATACTTTCACATCCCGCGAGATGAGACTTTATGCCAAGAGATTTAACCACGGCCCAAAATAAAAGACAAAGAGTAGATGACAAAGTAGAACGTCATAAAGAATTCAAAACCGTTGGCGTGATACACATGCAGAGCAGGTTAGAGATAATGAAAGTACAGTAATCCCTCACCTGTCGCGGGGGTTACGTTCCAGAGCCCCCCGCGATAGGTGAAAATCCGCGAAGTACCGACCTATATTTATTTTATTATTTATACATATTTTAAGGCTTTATAAACCCTTCCCACACTCTTATAAACCTTTCTCACTCTCTTGTTAACCTTTCCCACGCTCTTATAAACACTTCCTATGCTCTTAAACACTTTCTACATTCTTAAACACCTCAGACCAACACTGCACACAGCACGCACCGATCAGACGTCAATGTGTCTGCACTCGCTTTGTGAAGGGGGGCAGCTGAACTGACGCTGAGCAGAAATGGACTTTGTGCTGCTTCTGCCAAAATGCCTTCTTGTCGCTCTGCGCGTTCGGAAGGAGGAGTGTGTTTGTGTGTGTGTGGGTATGTTGAGAGCTGAACGCACCTTCGCTCAAACCACCCCTCCCCGGAAGCGCAGTACGCTCCTGCCACTTCGCATTGTCAAGGGGGTGGGGAGCTGAATGAACGCTAAGGGGAAGTGGACTTTGTGCTGGCTTTGTGCTGCTTGTCGCTCTGCGTGTCAATAATTTAAAAGCCTGTACATCACCAATTTTCCTGTCTCACTGTCTTGTCTTGGCGTGAAGTTAAAATTTTTTATAATAGTGAGATGTTACTCATATCCTTAGCCCGACATCCACATATCATATGTGTTAACAAAGTGTGTTTTATATGTTTACATGTGTTTAAAGCATGTGGGATGGGTATTTTAAGGCTTAAACTATAAAAATGTTTATTTATATGGTCTTTCTATATCGCGGATTTTCTCCTGTTGCTGATGGGCCTGGAACATAACTTCCGCGATAGGCGGGCAATCACTTGTATTTAAAAACCCGCGAAGTCGTGAATCCGCGAAAAGTGAACCGCGAAGTAGCGAGGGATTACTGTACTAAAATTCGAAAGTCTCAAAAAATAATACATGTAGTAAAGATTGCATTAGCGCAAACAAACAGAAATTATTACTCAGTGAAATAACGGAACAGCGAAAAGAGATCGAATATATTGTTCGCATTTAAACTAAGTTGGAGACTTGTAGATTGTCTAATTCGTGTTGCCATCAGGCAAAAGTAGTGTTCCTTCCCAATGAAGAGGCTTATCTGCGAGAATTAAAAGATCTGTTGTTTGGTAAAAGTGAAATACACATATGCGAGCGGCAGAGACGTGAAGTGGCTGGCTCATAGCGCAGGCCGGGGGGGTTGGCGAGCGAAGTGAGCAGGGGGCAAATCCCCCTAGTTTTTTAATAAGAATACGTTTAATCCTGCATATGCTGAGGGGGAAATTTAATTGGCTCAATTTAAGGAGCCAGTGATCATTGCAGCACCACATGGGGGTAATGCTGCATAACATTTGAAGTGTGAAGTCAGAATTTCCAAGTTTCTAGAATTTTCAACTGCAGCACACCCCTAAGTTGAATTTCCAACTCAGAAATTTGGAGGTGGTCTGTCAAGTTAAAAACGCCCAAACATCACAAAACGCCCTCAACGTCAGTCACGAAATGCCCATCATATTACACTATGTGTAAGATTTGGGTTGTGGGAGGTTTATCTCATCATACGTATTGCAGGCTGCAGTTAAACCCTTCTCAGTATGACTGACCTCAGATCATGACATCAATCCGAAATGGCGACGTACATCACAAACGTTAGTGAAAGCTGATGTATTATACTATTTATTAGCACTTCTGTCTCGTTAAGTCAGTCATAATAATAATAATAATAATAATAATTCATTACATTTATATAGCGCTTTTCTCAGTACTCAAAGCGCTATCCACATAGGGAGGAACCAGGAAGCGAACCCACAATCTTCCGGAATACCTGGAGAAGGCATCTATTAAAGCAGCCCCCCTGAGCAGTAGAGATGGGTGCAGACGCACTTTGATCACATCTCCCGGCTGCTAAAGCCCAACGGCTTCTTGCTGTATGCTGTGTTCCATTTACGTCGGAAGTCAAATATTGGAGCTGGGGATGGCATCACTCCTGAGGTGATTGTGTTCCACTGAAACTTTTGGAAAATCAAAATGGATGCATTGAGGAAAACCTTCATTGTGTTTGGTCCATCAAAATAAATAGCAGTCGATAACAATGCATTATGCTGTATTTTGCATCTCCAAACACTGTGGCTGCATGTCCACAGATAGGACAGTTCAGTGTGTACGACCACCCCCTCAGACAGACCTCGAGTGCCTAAGGAGCGAAGTCCCTCTCAGGTTCCGGAGCCAGTGTTAATAAAACACAAGAAAATGGTCAAATCTGGCTGTGTATCTGGTCAGCTTCAGGAAGGTTTGTGGGTTTAGGAATTAATAACAAATGCAGGACAGTCAGATTTACAGTTTTTCATATAGAAGAAGACAAAGTAACACAAAAGTAAAAGTAATGCACTGTTTGTAATGCGTTTCATTTTATAGTGAGTAACTATATGGCCTATTTAGTTACTTTTTTGTAAATGATCAATAATGTAGGCAGGCAAACAGTGTGGTGTAGTGGTTAAGGCTCTGAACTTCAAATCAAAATCAACTCCCACTACTGATACCGTGTGACCCTGAGCAAGTCATTTGACCTGTCTGAGCTCCCATTAGAAAACCAAAAAGACATCTAACCAACTATATATTGTAAGTCGCCTTGGGTAAAGGCGTCAGCCAGATAAGTAAATGTATCTAAGTCACTATTAAAAGGAAGGCTGCCCACACTGCCTAACATTAACTCAGCATTGTGATTAACTAGCACCTCAGCCGGCCTTTGTGCCCAGTGCTGCCAGGATAGGTTCCTGCCCCTTGCCACCATGAATTGTTTGAGGCTAACTTTGAAGATGGGATGTAAACAAGATGGCAAGCAGTAAAATCAAACAGACTTACGAGGAACCTGCAAACTCCACTAAAACCTGTGCCAGGCCAGAGACACGAACCCGTGACTCTGGATCTGTGCGACAGCAGCTCTGACCACTGCACCAACATGCCACACTCCATCCATTCACTGAATTTATTTAATCCGCTTTTGAGGATCAGTATTTTGGTTCTAAGGCAGGAGGCAGCTGTAGGTGGTGTGGTGCTCCATCCAGGTACGGACTTAGAATGAGGAGCCCGTGACCACAAGGGGCCTTTTCACTAATCCCACCACCGGCACAATGAAACAATCAAGTATCCACCTGGTCAAACAAGAGTGGGAAATGGGGTGCTGAAATAAACAACCGGGTGTCACGCACAGCATTGTTAAAATCAGCTCTGTCACCCAGGGGCTTTTGGGGGTCTTAATCCGAGTTCGACTCCGTCATATTCACACACTTTGTACACACATAGCAAGCAATGTGAAAACTGCACCCAGACAGTGCCGGGGCGTGGTTCCAACCCAACCTCTTGGACTTGGAGCTAACAGCTTTTGTCTTGGTGATACTTTATATTCAAACAGCAAAGAGGGTGTTCACTTTTATTTTTGGTCTGACTGGCATGATGAAATGGATGCCAATATGCCTGGATACAAATTTCTGCTTGCAAGAAAACAATAATTAAAAGTTTACAGGATCCTATTCCACACCCCATTCTCTCATCCTATCCAGGGCAATGGTGGCTCTGACCCAGACAGTCTAAATGGCAGGATCTCGTATTGTCATGCATATTCTTGGCAAAACCCTGCTGGCCCCCTTTTCAAGGCGTACAAGACCACTGCTTCTTCCTACACATAAGAAGGTTGGCACACCCTGGACATGATCTTGTAAAGCTGCCTACAGTGCTGTCACCCCCTTGCCAGGACTCATCAGCTCCTAAGAAGGGGCCCGCTTTATAACCTGGGCACCTCATGAAAGTAACAGAGGCCCACTTCATGAAGGTGGTACCATGCTCTACTCCACTCCAGCTTCTGCCCAGCTTCATGAACCAAGCTCGACCCGGACACCTTCCCATGACAATGTGCACAAAGCAGGTTTTGTGTCTTTCCAGTCAGTTACACTGACAATTCAAGGCTTCGCTAATATTTGCAGAAGATTATCTCGGAACTGTGAGTGCAGAAATTCATTGTTAATCTTGTTTATAGATCCTTGGAGTTAACTTTGCCGTTGCACGGGCTTTAAACAGGAAGGAGAAGTCTGCAAACACAAGTAATGCAAATAAATCTTGCGCTGATAACGCCCGCACCCCCCATTCTAATGGTTTTCTCAGCTGCACTGGATGTGAATGATGGGATTCCTGCTTGTGGAGGGCAAACAGCTGCTCACATCTGTAGCGTATCCCCGCTCCGCTCTGACAGAGGCACATTCGCCAGCCGTGTCCACACAGGGAAGGCCGGGTGTGCAGAGAGAAAGAGAGAGAGGCGAGGGCTCTGTGGCCTGTCACTGTTTGTTTTCATCCTGTTGTCATGGCTGTGGTTGTGCCCATGTCCCCAACCACTCAATCACAAACACATTTCACTTTGTTTACATCAGGCATTAGTTGATGCAGATGGTGGCCACCGCTAGCACGTTCTTTGATGGGGTCAGGACTGGGTTGCCGCATTCAGGGTGCCTGCTCGTACTATGGAGGGGGTCTTTTACACAATGTACCAAAAAAAAAATTGTTATCCTTTAATCAACGCTGTTTGGTAGTCAACATTTCCCATGCCATGGCTCTAAGGAATGGTCAACCTGTGATCATCCCCGCATGGCAGACCCTATCATCAGTGCTGACGCCCCCATGCAACCTCTGCTGCCTTTTAGGATCTGGACTCTTTAATCATCCCTACAAGTCAACTGGAACCCCCATCTCACCCCCCAAATCAGCTCTCATCCCACTGCACATCCTTTATTTAGGATGTCTGACACTTTAATCATTCTGACAAGACAACCAGAGCCCCTCCATCAACAAGCCCCAATATTACCACAGCTGCATCTGAAAACCCCTCATGAATCTGGACCCCCCATACTAGCTTTTGTGACCAAGTCCTTTTAGTCATCTCTACACAGTGGCTGGATTCCCATGACACCAGAGGCTTTACTGGCATTTTCACATTCTTCTGTTTTGAGTGCCAGGAGAACATCCATGTGTACTGGCAGTGTTTGAAGTCAGCCAGTAGGGGAGCTCTCCCAACCTTAAAGTACAGTATTATTATTTATAGTGAGGGGGAACCCCCTCATGCACCCCACAGTTTTTCAAGTTGTCAAGCATAATTTATATATATATATAGTGGCAGAAATAAGTATTTGATCCCCTGCTGAATTTGTAAGTTTGCTCACTTACAAAGAAATGAACAGTCTCTAATTTAATGGTAGTTTCATTTTAATGGAGAGAGACCAAAAATCCAGAAAAAACACATTACATAAAAGTTATAAATTGATTTACATGTCATTGAGAGAAATAAGTATTTGATCCCCTACAACCCAGAATTCTGGCTCCCATAGATTGGTTGTGTGCCCAACACAGATTACAATCAATCGATCAATTACAGATACTCCTGATCTCAACTCATCCACAGAATCAATTTCTTCCATTCCAACCTCTCCCCCACCATGGGCAAGACCAAAGAGCTGTCAGAGGACGTCAGGGACAAGATTGTAGACCTGTGCAAGGCTGGAATGGGCTACAAGACCATCAGCAAGAAAGAAGCTTGGTGAGAAGATGACAACTGTTAGTGTGATTATTCAGAAAAGGAAGAAATATAAAATGAGTATCAGACACCCTTGGTCTGGAGCTCCATGCAAGATGCTGCCTCATGGGGTGAGGATGATCATGAGAAAGGTAAGGGATCAGCCCAAAACTACATGGGAGATGCTTGTTAATGATCTGAAGGCAATTGGGACCACAGTCCCCAAGAACACCACTGGTAACACACTACACCGTACTGGATTTAAATCTTGCAGCGCCCGCAAGGTCCCCCTGTTCAAGAAGGCACATGTACAGGTCCGTCTTAAGTTTGCCAGTGAACACCCTTTAATGATCTCCCCATGGGGCCACTGGAACCTTTCATTTCCCAACACCTTGTGATTGTTACTCTTACCAATCCTGAATCTCTTACACATCACCCATTGGCTTTTGGTAGGCTGCCCATTCCACACGCTCCAACCCCCCCCATCCTCATGGCACTACATACCTGGACGCCTGACTCTTAATCCATACCCACAAGGCAACAGAAACCTATCATTCCGCAAGTCCTGATGTATTTGTTACTCGTGATGAGTGAAATGATTGGCACAAAACTGAACTTGGTGATTCACTTTGTGAAATGTGCCAAACAAATGGTGTTTCACTTTTCAGTGAAATTCATACCATTGACAGAAGAAGAAAGGTATTTAATACATGTCTGGAAGTGTTTACATGCATTAATCTCCCATTCATCTGCCTGTTATTTAGTATTTAAAGAAGGATGTCTAATGAAAGAAAAATCACCAGACTCATTACCTGTCACGTGCAGACATTTTGTTGAACTGCTAGCTGTGTTCTGCTAGTGCGATCCCCACTTTGTCAACTATGATGAAAATTATGGTGAACACAGACTTAAAAATGCACGTGAGACAGAAAAGAAATGAGAAGCTCCACAATGCTTGGGGAGCGTGCATACCTGCAACCTCTTCTGTGGGTACAGAAAAACGGGAAAGGGCAGCTAAATAAATCCCAGCCCATCTCTATTGCAATAACTAAAAGTGTGATCACCTTCTCCATTGTAGCCTGGTAGTCTGTATGCTCAAAAACTAAATTACAGCGTGTTGTGAGGTCTGTTGAGCGTCACTAGGCTTTGTACCCTAAGAACCAAGTTACCTGAACTATTCTATAATATTTCAATAATTATTTACCTCTGTGATGCTGATCTTTCTGATCATAAAATAGGTCATTATGATAGCAACTGACGAGAAGAATTCATCATTAATTACAGAATTCCTCTAGGTCAGGGGTCCTTAACATGAGGTCCCCTATGGGGTCCATGCATGGGTTTCAGGGGGTCAGTGAGGGTCAGACAAAAATTAACATTTATATTCACTATACAGCCCGGTACTGTTGATTTAGAGTATATGTAGTAATGGTGGTAGAAAACGTAGTAGTAGTAGATCTGTTTGAATTTACACAAGAGGATTGTATTTCATAATTATAATGAGTGGCCATTACTTTTTGCATTGTTTTTAGATTTTTTTTTAATTTGAAGTTTAATAATACTTTGTGTATGTCATATATGTATAAGACAATCAAATCTCGATAAATAAAGTACATTATTTTCATTGCATGCAAAGTTGTGTTTATGTGAATATTTCTGGGGAAGGGTGTCCATAGCTTTCATCACAATCTTAAAGGGGTCTGTGACTCAGAAAAGATTAAGAATCACTGCTCTAGAGGGCCTCTTTCTTTTGCACGATTTGGATTAAAAACTACTCAGCACATCGTCATCTCATAACAGGCTTAAGTTTCGAGTTTGGTATTTTTACGTTGTGACATTTTAGATCTAGACCATTCTCAAGAAACTGTGACACACAGACACCCACCACTGAGGTATCAGGGGACCCTAAAACATCGAGATCCGTTGAAAACCGGAGATTGAATTTTTTAACAAATCTAAAGCTTTCGCTCCTTCATCGTAGGCAATAGGTTATGGTGGGGAGAGTTGGGGGGGAGCAAAGCAATAATTGGCTGTGCTCGTTCATCTGTCGCAGAGCTGTATGCATCTAGTGTCACTAATCCTGTCAAAAAGATTTCCACTGGCTCATCTCGCTCTGGTCTTCACTTGTTCCGGAAACTTCCCACTGCTAAGCACTTTAGGTCAATTAAAACCAAAGCTAGCTGATACCTGAACAGTTTCTTTCCCAGAGCCATAGCCCTCACAAACCAGTAATTTTGCCTGCCTTCCTCACTTAAGTTCTTGTCACATTAGATGACTTTTCCAGTTGTAGCCTTTGTTTACATAATCATAGACAGTTGGTGGTGTGCGCCTGTGAAGTCGATCGTCTAATGTGACAAACCCAACAACTGAGACCACCTACTCTGTGTTTGGCTAAGATAAAATCAAACAGGTGAGGGGCGGGATGTGTGTGTGCAGGAGAGCTGACAACCAATGAATGCTCATCCTGAAGTACATAAGGAACACACATGGAGCCTCAGGGCCACAAGTCACATCACTGTTTGTCCAAAAAGTCTTCTTCCAGTCTGAGGGAAACAAGATGGGGTTAGGTAAGGGTGCGGTAAAACTCTTACCCTTATCCTTATCCTCACCTGTTTCATTTCAGTATCAGGTAGCCGTTCCCATGGCTTGCAAGTATGACTTCAGTCTTTCTTTCTTAATTAATTGTAAGAGCCATTTAACAGTTATTTAGGTCATTTTAAATTGATATAAATATTTATTTAGTTATGTTAAATGTTTGCCTATAAATTAGTGCCTAGTCTATGGGAGGTCCTATTATAACCCCCACAAGCTGAACTGAATTGGTGTATTCTAACTATTTCTTGTCCCTCTGTCCACAGCTTATCCTCAGTTAGTTACCTGCCTTGCCGTGAGTAAGGCATAGAAGGCACACAATTACAAACCGGGCCTTAACGTGCATTGAATGTGAAGTAAAGCATTGAGAAATAACTCATCCTTAATTGTAGAAACAATTGAAGTTTAACAAGAGGAAACATTTTTTGTGCCTTTTATTCTACATGTGTGACAAGTTTTCACTATTCTTATGTGGACTGTTTGCTTTGAATTTTCACTAAACCTTATTAAAACAAACTTTTTTGAACTGAGAGATTTCCTTTGGAATGCATTTGGCTCATGCTTGATCCTGCCGTACTCACCAGCAGCTACATTAATAATTTATGTATTGTTTGTTTTAAAAATTATCATTGTGTCGTACCAAGTCGATTTGAGACCCACACAGGCCCCTGAGTGACATAATGCATAGAGTGCTTTACCAGAACGTTGAACATACTTAACAAAGCTGCATGCAGACACCCAGTCATTAAATGGAGCACCATAATTCCCACTCTTGTTTTTGGCTCACAGACACTCGGTTGCTTCATCGAGCAGTAGAGGGTCACATGGACCCACAATCATTTCATTGAGCTGTAGGGTGTCCCCTGGGTGAGTTCATTGTATGGACACACAATAGTTTGATCAAGCAGTGGGGTGGGAGGAGGAGGAGGAGGCCTGATTGATATCATGGGCCCCTGGGTGCGCCCTGAAAATGCCCTGATGGTAGGTCCGCCCCTGTGTAGTATTGGTGAGTTCATTGCATGGACACACAATAGTTTGATCAAGCAGTGGGGTGGGAGGAGGAGGAGGAGGCCTGATTTATATCATGGGCCCCTGGGTGTGCCCCCAAAATGTCCTGATGGTAGGTCCACCCCTGTGTAGTATTGGTGTGTGTGAGCCCCCCGAGGGGTTCAGTAGCACAGTGAAGGCCATGCAATGAGGCAGTCCCTTGGATTAAGCTGTTAGCCTGGCACTACAGTAGACAGTTTGGCACCTTGATCACTTGGCCATCCTGATTCCTTGCCTCCATTATTAACATGAACTTCACTTGCATACAGCAAATCAACTCAAAGTCAAAGTCGCAACCTGCTTGGCAGATCCAAACACTCATTTCCACTATGGCAGAATATGATGAGCTTTACCCTTCAGTTTCAACTTTTCCACATCCCTTACGCTTGAAGAAAATATCTAAAATTTTCTTATAGAAACTTTCATAGGGACATTCTCCACAAATAAATGTACACCTGCATATTCCCACGTGGATGGCACAGTGGTGCAGAGTTTAGTGCCGCTGCCTCACACCCCAGGCTGAGCATTGCCTTGTGGAGTTTGCATGTTTTCCCTTGGCAGTCCAGTTTTCCTCCCACATCGTAAACAGTGACTGTGAATTGATCTTGTGTGTCTGTGTGAAGGTGCCCTGTGTTGGACTGGTGCCCACCCAGAGCTGTTTCTACCTTGTATTCAATGTTGCCACAATAAGCAATGGCTCCCCACTACCCTGACCTGGATATATGAGTTAGAAAACAGATGAATGGATATGCATGAGAATGTGCATAATGCTGATAATGTGGGTCAGTGAGGTGCCCAACTGGGCAATGCCAGTAGTGTGAATTTGATAGGGCAACCTTTTGGTTCCCTGCAGTTTCCTTCCTTTCTGGATGTAAGGATATGTGGGCCAGTGATATGCCCAGCTTTGGGGATGCCAGCACCACAAACTGACATGGCAGCCTTGTGGTTCCCTGCAGCTCCTTTCCTTTCTGTCTCTGCTCATCTCTACCCCAGACAAGCATAGAAGGAAGGTATGGTGGCGTTTCAGCCCATTTAGGTACCACTCCTTTGTCTAACATGCCCATCATCCCAGAAACTTTGTGCCAGTTTTTAAAGAGAAGAACACATTTTTAAGCCGTAACGTTTCATATCAGAGTTGTTTAAAGATGCCCCCCCGCCCCCATTGGCAGAGCTCCACTTGCAGGATGCGCCTGTGGAGTGACGCCGGGAGGTAAACTTTGCATGACAGCATCCTTGTGTGGGTGTGCAGACAGAGACGTGGATTGTTTGGAGGAAGGCACACAAGGACAGCACAGAGAGTCTGGTTTCAATCACCAAAGAGTGCAGCACCTCAGGAAATGCGGGATACGCCATGGAGGCAGGTGTGTGAGATCCATCAGGACTTAAAGAGAGATGCAAATGAGACATAACTCTAGGGCGATTATTTCATCAATACGTGGGCTCTGCCAAGGGAAATGCCATTAGGGCACGATGGGATTAAGCCGGCAGCACATCGCAAGGCAGATTCAATTAGCAAGTGCCAGAAAGAGTAATGCCAGCACTGCTCGGCACCCTCACACACACTTCTCTCAAGTGTCACCCCTAATTGAATTGGACACCACAAATTTCCGCTCCTTCTTCAGACTCTTCTCTTCTCACCCCTGCACAGCGGGGTGGCATGACCTGGCGGTTCGGAGGGGCAGAGAGCCCAGGTGATTTCCTGCCTGCACAGCAGGGTGACAGCCTTACCGTCTCACGCCTGTGACTTCATAATATGGTGTGTGCCTCGGGGTCCTTCTTTTTTTCTTCTTCTAGACTTCTGTCTGACATTGGAAATAAGTGTGAATGGCGTGTTGGGCTGCGCTGTAAATTCACTTAGCTGGCATCTGCAGACATCAGAAATGGCAAGGTGGGCCTTAGCAGTCACCATCCAGGCTACAAATCTGGTGCAGAGTTACCTTATCAAATTACAGGGTCTCACGGTGTCAAATGGGTGAGGCTACCATGTTGGACTGGAAAGCATGAGGATGTGGGGGTCACTCCCACTACTGACTCATTGTGTTATCACTTCACACATGAAGACAGAAATAAGTGTGCCATACAAAACTGATATGGCTAAATGCATATATGTACCTAATGAGCAGTGGTCCTTCATGGCTTTAGAGGACAGGGGTCATCTGTGCCCACTAATGGACCAGTGACCCAGTCAGGACTGGTTTCTGCTTCATGTCCAGAGCTACTAGAGTAGCCCCCAGTCCCCCCAAAGTCCTGCACTGGAACAAGCAGCTTTATAAAAATAGTGAACAGTTTTAATGTCTTTTCGTCATGAGCAGTTTACAAAGTCCATCTCCCATTTGGTGGTGACTCTGCCCTGCTGCTGTCCCACCATTCTGTTCGGTGCCCCTCACGTCTTATAAAGGCCTCAGTGGCCGGGCTCTTTGTAGTGAAACGTCTCAGCAGACATGCAGCCCGCATGAAACCACTAATCCGAGTGTAAGTGCCTTCAGACAGCTCACTTATCTGATTCTGTCGACAGCGTTTATTAACTGAGTAATTACTGTGTACTTTAGTGGCACAACTGCATTGATCCCAAAGAAATTGTTTTCAGACTAAGCAAACCTGTGCATTAGCATGTGAGAAGCACTTTCCACTGCAACTAAATAGGTGCCATTTGCAGTCTGGAGTGCGTAGAAATAATGGAATAATCATTTTCTCCAGCCAGGCATAATGCACTCGGCAGCGCTTTCACACACTGTACTTTACAAGCCTTTCTAGGGTCCATTTCATCCCCAAAGCCAAGTTTACTTCCCGTCTCCAAATGACAAATGCCACACGTATGTTAGCATAAACATTAGAAGATGGATGGTGCCATGAAGTCTTAATGGCTGATGGCTGAGAGGATTAGCACAGAGTGGTGTGGATCTGCTGATGGGGATGAGTGGTCCATTGCTCAATGCCAATGGAGGGGTTACCCATTAATGTTTGCCCATCTCCTGAAGGTTGCTTCATGTCTGCCGTTTCTGAAGTAGCTTATATATCTCTGTCTGTTTTATTATTTCGAACTTGACAGCTTAGCTTATCCTGTTGGTGGTCAGCACACAGGCCTCCTGAAGTGGCCAGTAAAGGTTAAAGTTCACATCATTTTTTAACCCCACTTTGACACATTCATCGTTTGTTCATAGGACACCTGCTGATGAGCTCCAACGTCTCCATGGGGCGCTTCATCACAAGGGCTCAGGAAACTGAGGCATTCTTTAAAACATAAAATATTGGCAGACATTCAAATAACAAGATCCAGCCGATCTAGTTCCTGTTGAGGGGTCACAGGGTGTCAAATAAATAATACAGGCTGACCAATAAAGAAATGAAAACAGTGCTGAACAATAAATCATTGGGAGTGCCCTCAAGAACGCTGACCTCTACAACGGGCCGCACCCTCTCTGATAAACAGCGGGAGCACAGCTGATGAAGCCCGCGCCTTATCTGGAAGACTAAAACGAGGAAAAAAATCGAAAGAAAGAATTTAGTCCTCCGACTCTGTTGACATAAAGCAGCCAAGGAACAAGATGGCTGACAAAAGGGGGCTGGCTATTAGGCCCTGAAAAGTCAAAAATAATGAACAATCGATAGTGGCCACCCAGTGTCTAATGGGTACCAGCCTCGAAGTAAGGCCATGAATCAGAGATCTCAGCCTGTAAGTATCAAACATCTCAGAGGAGGAAAACTGGCTCAAAAATCTCAAAGTGACGCAAATTTGGTCCTGCACTTAGGATTAGAAGTAAAAGCGTTTCATCAATTTTCCTAATTTAGAAAATTGCTCCCAACTTCAGCAGGTTTTAGGACAGCTTTTGAGCTCTCCTGATCAGAAGATAGCATTTGGGCAGTGGCAATGGGAGAGGGTCTTCCCTTTATGGTGCCTCGATCTTCCATTCCCAGATATACACGATTGATAGAGACAAACCCCTGATCTTCTTGCGTATCGTATACAATACAGCCTCTGATCAACAGTAAATAGTTTACTTAACAAACACGTACAACTTGCACCAAACCCCACTCTTCAGATTTTTATCTGTGTGTATCAGCTCGCGACAATCACAGAGGGGGCTAAGATCTTGAACCCTACATATCCTACAAACGGCCCTGTGTTCAGGCACAGATTGACACACACAGCCAAGGAAAGGCAGATTATTTTGAAATGCTGGACAACATTAGATTTGTAAAATAAAATTGATCTGACAGAGATATAATAGTATTTGTAACAAATCTACAGGGCACGGAGAAGCCATGTGTTGACCACTGAAATGAAAATGTCATTTTTTGGTCACAGGGAAGACACAGCTTTGCAATAGCAATGATTTAGGTGTGTCACCACCAACCATTTCTTGAATTTTGCACCAGACTTTGAACACCCTTTCGCAGGCAATGAGCAAGTAATACGCAGATTTACACAATTTAACCACCACTCTGCATGAAGTAATGTTAAAGCCACCTGCATTAATTGAAATCACTGGTTTTCCAGTAGTTATTGGTGTGATTTAAGGGACGTGAGTGTGGATGAGGATGCATATGTCAATCGCAAGTGAGACCGTAGGATCAACACACAAGTTATCATATGGATGCAAACTGTAGTCACCATATTACCCTGAAGTTAGGTGGGGCTAAATGGGCGACTGCCGATGAAATGTCACGCAGCTTTACATTCAACTGACCCCTGAAACAATCGTGTTACTCTTTTCCAGCTCGAGAAGGTTTAAGAAGGTAGGATGAGTCTCTGAGTGTATGAGATAAATGGACCCTCACGAAAGATAAGGGGGAGATCACAGAGAGGGACACAGCACATGACTCTGGGAACACTGGAAGTGTGAATGTGTCTTCAGAAACAGCAACGGAATAGCTACGGCTAGTTTCAGTAACTGCTATTTCATGAGCAGTTTCCCGTGGCCATAACAGCGGCAGTATAATTCCTCTGTAAGTATGGCTATGGACAATTCATTGTTAAATAAATGCGCCTGTTATTGTGCTTTACTCTCATTTGGTGTATGTGTGTGTCTCAGTGTTTCCATCCTGGTGCTCATTACAGTACAGTAATCCCTCCTCCATCGCGGGGGTTGCGTTCCAGAGCCACCTGCGAAATAAGAAAATCCGCGAAGTAGAAACCATATGTTTATATGGTTATTTTTATATTGTCATGCTTGGGTCACAGATTTGCGCAGAAACACAGGAGGTTGTAGAGAGACAGGAACGTTATTCAAACACTGCAAACAAACATTTGTCTCTTTTTCAAAAGTTTAAATTGTGCTCCATGACAAGACAGAGATGACAGTTCTGTCTCACAATTAAAAGAATGCAAACATATCTTCCTCTTCAAAGGACTGCGCGTCAGGACCACAGGCTGTCAGAAACAGAGAGGAAAGCAAACAAATCAATAGGGCTGTTTGGCTTTTAAGTATGCGAAGCACCGCCGGTACAAAGCTGTTGAAGGTGGCAGCTCACACCCCCTCCGTCAGGAGCAGAGAGAGAGAGAGAGAGTGAGAGAGACAGAGAAAAACAAAACAGTGAAAAATCAATACTTGCCCTTTGAGCTTTTAAGTATGTGAAGCACCATGCAGCATGTCGCTTCACGAAGCAGCTGCACACAGAAGGTAGCAACGTGAAGATAATCTTTCAGCATTTTTAGGCAAGCGTCCGTATCGTCTAGGTGTGCGAACAGCCCCCCTGCTCACACCCCCTACGTCAGGATCAGAGAAAGTCAGCGCAAGAGAGACAGAGAAAAGTAAGCTGGGTAGCTTCTCAGCCATCTGACAATAGCGTCCCTTGTATGAAATCAACTGGGCAAACCAACTGAGGAAGCATGTACCAGAAATTAAAAGACCCATTGTCCTCAGAAATCCGCGAACCAGCAAAAAATCCGCGATATATATTTAAATATGCTTACATATAAAATCCGCAATAGAGTGAAGCCGCGAAAGGCGAAGCGCGATATAGCGAGGGATCACTGTATAGCTCAGTGCAATATCCTATCTTATTATGTTCACCTTCTTTTTTTTCTTCTTTGATTATTATTATTATTATTATTATTATTATTATTATTATTATTATTATTATTATTATTATTATCTATGTGGTGTAGCTTTAGTGTTAGTGTCAGAAACACTACAAAACATCATTTTGAGTTTTAGTTTGTGACAAGGGGTGACATAAATTCGTGACATCATTCGTTCTCAAACATGGATTCTTACTCCTCACTGGGAGTGCATGTAGGATGTGTCATAACTTCTGTCCTACTCTGGGATAGGACAAATTCTTATCCTGGTATGACTTTTAGTGCAATTCCTAGGAGTAATTCTCAGACACTTGAAGCTCTAAAGTAAGAAGTCAACAGGTTTTAAATCAAAGTCAACCAATGAAGAGGCCAGAAGTCAGAAATCAAAGAGAGTGGAAATCAGGTTAGGTAATAATAGTTGCGTTCATCTACCAATACTTAGATTATATTTGTCTTTAAATCACTCTGTTATATTATCTATATAAATAAAAATACAATTACATATTTTCTCTGCCACAAAACATCAATTACATAGTGCCATACATATTCAAAATTAATATTTAAACCATATTTAAAACATACTTGCATTGGCAATAAAAAAGACATTTCTAAGAACAGGGGTTCAATTAGACTCTCCCCCTGTTTATGATGTTCAAAACTTGCAATTAAATAGCTAAAATGTATTTCAAATATTCAATACTGAATCTAAAACTTGAATATAAAACCAACAGGTCAGGTCAGGTCAGGTCAGGTTGGGGAGCATGCACTGGTATACCGTGTTTCCACACCCACTACATGACGAAACAGGTTGGGATCCTGGTTGGCGAGTGATAACGTCTGGAGTCCCAGGACACAAGGTACACAAATCACAGCCCATAAGTAAAATACAAATATTCAGATTGACAGTCAAAGACCACAAATAATGAGGTTGGGTGTCAGGAGTCACAAGTTTATGAATCTCAGTCCACAAATGATGAGGTTGGGAAGTCACAGATCTTAAGGGTATGAGTGAAAGATTATAAATGATGAGGCTTGCATTCAAGAGTCATGTGGAACACAAATCAAAGCCTATAAATAAACATCCAATGATGAGATTGTGAGCCAGGAGTCTCAAGGTCTTGAATCTCACTAATCAAGCACAAGATCACAAATTAAATATGAAAAACAGTGAGGCCATGAGTCACGAGGCCCAATAATATGCAATAAACTCTGCAGAAGTTAACGTGAAAGTCAGAAGTCATAACATTATGAGAGACAGGCCACAGACAATGAAGTTGTAAGCTGAGAGACACGTTGTTATGAATCGTAGTTCACAAATGATGAAGCCGTGAGTCAGGAGGCATAAGGTAATAAATTATTATAAATTAGAGGCCAGAAATGATGAGGCTGGAAATCTGAAGGCCCAAAATTAAGAATCATTGGCCAGAAGTAATGGTGTCAGGAGTAGATCATGGATAGAAGTCCACGAATGATGAGGTTGTGAGTCAGAAGTTACAACTTTAAAAGTGAAAGACCATTAATGATGTGGCTGGTGGACAGAAGCCACAATGTTATACCTGTAGATCACAAGGAATGAGACAGGAATCACCAGTCTACAAGTCAAAGGCCACAAATGAAGAGGCCACAAGTCAGAATCACAGCCCACAGAAGAAGCTGTGAGTCGGGAGAACCACTGTTATGAATCAGAGTCCACAAGTGATCGTGTGACAAGCACATCAGCCACGGCCACAGTGATCATATCCTGTATGGTAATGAATATCACAGTAATAGGCAACAAGGCCATGAACAGCAAGTCACAAGAATGCAAGCCACTTTCTTCAAGTATTAAGGTCTCAAGTCACAAGTTCTAAATCCTGAGACTGTCCCGTATGTCTTGAGCTTGTGAGATGTGGAGCCATGAGCACAAAGCCCAGTTCCATGAGTCATACATATCTGGGTAATAAGACAGAATATGTGATTAATGATTGAGAATTACTTTTTTGCAATTCATGAGATCATGAGACACAAAGTAGAGTGGCAGGGGACAAGGTTATTTGGCAAGCTACAACAACAAGATCCAATGTCTCCAATCACAAGATACAGAGTTGACCCACAAAATCACAAGTGACAAGGCCAAAGACCACAAAGTCATGAGTCTGAGTATCATGTATGTTGCCAAATTGAAAGCTAAGAAGCTGTGAGTCAACCCACAAACCACCAAACACGCAAAGATGAACACGGGTTACAAGGTCATGAGCTCTAACTCTGAGACCTGGAACTCAAGAACCACAAACTCATTAGCCTCAAAGTGACATAAATGTGACAGCCTGAATCAGATTATAAATCTTACGGTCCCAAATCACAAAGAGGAGGCCACTTGTGTCCAGCCACATGCCTGTGTGTTACAATGGCCACAAAATAAGAATTAAAAGCCTACTGATTATCCATTCATCCATTTCTGAACCATATGTACCAGTAGCAGGTCATGAGGTAGCTTTAGACACATGGCTGGAGCCAAATCCGGATTGGAGGCCAGGCCATCACAGAGTACATTAACACACGTTCACTCCTGATGGGAGACACCTAACAGTGTACTTTTGGGCTATAGGATGTCACCCACTTTATGGAGCAAATTGAATAAAAATCCGATTTGGACCTAGAAGTTTGAAGTCAGACAGCCATAAAATCTGGGGTCAAGAGTCATCAGGCCACCAAGTTCATGGACGTGTCCATAGTACAATGAAGTTGTCCTCGACTGTCTCTCACAGACGTCATTCCACGAGAGTGCAAGTCGTACTCCTCGGTGAAGCGCTCTCCATATTTCTGCTTGAGCAGCCCCCTCTGCCTCATTCAGAACGGCAGCCTTCATTTTTCCACTTTTATTATGTGCTGCTTTCCCTCTTTAAAGATGTCATTGTTAAAACTTGGCAGCACTTGACGTCCTGGTATGAGCGCTGACCACACTGGAAGCTCACTTCCTCGCTCACAATAGTGGCGGCCGTCCAGCATCTGAGCTTGTAGCATATTTGTCAACCTTGGGCTGAATAGCAGTGGTGACCGCAGATGTGAGCCGGGAGTGCAAGTGGGCTTCAGGAAGGGACATGTTTTGCTGTGGTTTGTCCTGTCAGTTTGGTTTTTGTTTTGCAAAAAGGAAAAAAAAAATTCCAGTATGTGGTGCACAACATGTGTGTCTCAGAGGGGCCGAGAGAAAAAGACAGAGAGAGGGGAACGCTTTCCTGGATCGGCTGCACCCGCCACCCACAATCTGGAACACATTACTGGTTTAAGGATCAAGCCCCGATATTTCAATTGTTTTTAAATGTGTGGGATGACTTGCACTTAATGGTTTGGGTTAGACATCAAAGTCCAGTGCCTTTCTGTGCCTGCCTGCTTCCAAGGGAGTGATTCAGGGCTCACGGGGGACCGACTGCCACTCGTACACGTGATGGATGCCGGAATGCGGGACCAAAGTTCACGGGAATAAGACAAAGAAGAAGTTGAGTCGGCACCGGGGGTTGTTTTTCAACTGTTGCTTCAAAGCCCCCTCCCTTTCACTCTTCAGTTTGTTTCTTCGTTTTCTTTCCTATGGTGACCATTAGCTACTTCTTGAGCTACACCCCAGAGGGTCTCAGATGTTGCCACGGTGCCTGGCCGTGATGCGCCAGTCGGCTGTTTTTAGTATCTGCTTGCTGGCCTACACAGAGATGAGCCCAGAGCTGGGCTCAGATGGAGGTCCGGGTCAGGAATCTCTGGGTGGAGACTGCTCTGCGCCACCTTGTGGTCATTGTCAGCACAGTGAAGAGACAGAGTGCAGCTCCAGTCGCACGGCCCCTCAGAGCAATCAGCAGCACTCATCTCATCCCAGAGGAGCTGTTCAGATCGAACCCAATTAAGGATGAAGTGGAATGTCAGGGGCAGGAATGCAGTGCTGCATTTAAACCACCACATTCCCCCCCCCCCATCATATTGATTCCCCATTCGAGTGCTAGATTGTGACTGGAAAAAATGACTTCCACTCAAAGCTTACAAACTAAAGCAATGAGTTCAAGTTTGAGAGAGAAATCATTCTTATTACCCGTCAAAGTGTCTCTTGATTGTTTAAAGTTTTGGTCCCCCCATTCACAGTGCCATCACAGTCCCCTCCCCCTTCACCATTCCCACTGTCATCAGGATATGTAAGAACATTCGTCCAGCATGAGCAGCACAAGACTAAGATTTACTTTGGCTGAGGGAGACTCATGTCGATAAGCTCCTTACAGCCTCATCTGATGGTTTACTGATTGATGCACAGAGACGCTAATTAGTTGCAGCATGGAATTACAGATGTTTGGAGGAAGCGTTGGCAGACGAACAGGGGCATGGAGGGGCTCTTCGTGAGAGGCAGCCTCCAGGGGGCGTAACCGAGACAGCAGGTCTGGCTTGTGTTCTCCACTTCCACATACTGATGCTATAAAGTCAGAGCATTCTTGAGCGGGGTCTGCTTGTATTGATGAGACCTCAGCATGCTGAGCATGACGCCCTCAAAGCACGGAGAGTTCCATCCTTCTGTGTATTGAGTCCTCAGGATGAACTTCGTAAAACTGCACACCACTTCTGAAGTCAAAGAGAAAACAGCATGACTGAGGTTGGTATATGCCACAATAATGTCATAGTCAAAGTTATACCCGACAAACCAAAAAAAAAAAGAAATCATGTGGCGCTGTGGTGGGTGAAGTGAAGGGGTGGAAATCTCTAAATAGATAGATAGATAGATAGATAGATAGATAGATAGATAGATAGATAGATAGATAGATAGATAGATAGATAGATAGATAGATAGATAGATAGATAGATAGATAGATAGATAGATAGATAGATAGATAGATAGATAGATAGATAGATAGATAGATAGATAGATAGATCCACCTTAGTTAAAGAATCCACATAAACAAATCTCTAATAAATAACCAAACGTTAATGCTCACCTCCATTAATCTGAGGGACACTCTGAGGTTGCTCTCTCAGTGGCCTCTTCATGGAGATGGACGTGGGAGTCATTCGAAAATCGACTCTAAGGAGGAGATAGAGGCCTGAACTGTCTAATGCTTGATGGAAGTCACCTGCAGTAGATGCTTGTTAAAGCTGCTGAGATGAGTATGCTTTAATAAGTCATGATAGACGGATTCCTGGTGCTGCCCCTGACAAGTCTTGACAGTCAGATAGTGTGACAGGCGGAGGGGTCAGCCAAAGGGTAAATGGGCACCAAAAGAACTACAAGTTGGGGAAAGGGATTAAGCAGGAATGCTGAGGCCACTAGGAAGCAACAGCCTTGTGTTATCTGTTAGTCATTTGTCTTCTATAAAACTGTGCCAGTCATCTTTACCAGCTGTTACTGATCCTTTCCTCTTCTCCCTTTCTTCTCGGTATGCTACTGGGGTGCTTGGTGCCATTGCTGTCTTTATCAAGCTGCTCTAAAGTAGTTGTGAAACTTAAGAGGCACTGATGACAGACACAACACCAGATGATTGCATGGGCTTCATTTATGGATTCTGTTTGCTTTTATTTGTGATGCCGACTGATTTATTTAGCTTGACTCACGCTTGATTTAAGGACACTCTGCTAACTGGAGGTTTTCTTTTCCACTCTAAGTGGGCTGATTTCTCAATAGCTGAATTTCCAGTAAGTGTGATTTTTATTACTGTACATTTTAACTGAAGTTGATGAATCTCTCTATCGCTGCTCATTTTAAAAGGTGTGTTTACTTCCATATGGATATAACAGTTGGGTTTATTTCTATTTACATGCATTAATTCTTAGACCACTCAGTGCACTTCGGGGTTGATGGGAGGCTGGAGCCTTTCCTGCAGCATTAAGTGCAAAGCAGCAAACAGCCCTGGGTGGGGCACCAGTCCATCAGAACGTCCATTCACTCTCACAAAGGAACCACTTTGGAATCTGCTATTAACCTCTCTCCCTTGTGCTGGAAATGTGAGAGGAAAAGCTGGAGCACACAGAGGAAAACCCATGCGGATGTTTCTATTCATTTTTTATATTTGTAACTCTGTGTTAACTTTTTGAGGTTTTCTTTGGTGAAGAGCGCTATATTAGTTAATTTTCTTGTTGTCAGTGTAAAGGCAAGTAGATCAGAGTGTTTAAATTCAAATGGCAGCATCAAGCCTGTTTTGAGTTTGGGATGTAGGGTGCTAGACAAGATGAATGGAGTGACTTCTGGACCCATTCAACAGGTTTTGATATAGCGATCTTTGTTTCTAATGTTAATTCATTTGGCTGCCTAATTCTAACAAGGCTTTCAAATGTTTCCACAAACAGCTTTCTGAATCTATTGCTAACCATAAAGATTACACAGTAGGCACAGTAGGTATCTTCCTGGGTGGCACATTGGGGTAGTGTTTGGTGATTTTGTCTCACAGATGCACCATCCTGTGCAGAGTCTGCATGTTCTTGCTAACATTTTTCTCTGGATTCTCTGGTTTGGAACAGAGATGTCTCTAATGGGGCAAGAAGCAAAGGGGGCTGTCTAGGGCCCTGTGTTTTGGGGAGCCACATGCCAGCCTATCACCTACACAGTCTGCAGTTCTTCTTCAACCACCAATAAAAATATAAGTACACACACATTAAAATATTTTTATAAAGAATCCCCCAAAATTCTTAATTTTAATTAAGATGAAATCCACTCCCTATAGCCTCCCAATATGGAACAACTGTCTCACCTCGGGGCCCCGTTCGACCATTTGAGACAAGCCTCCTAAGATATGTTATACATGTTGTTACCCGGCAGATTCCAGTGTGGGCCCTGGCACCCTGCCCACAGCTGGTTTCTGCACGGCTCCTAATACTGCCAGGGTAGGATCAGCCCCCCGGCCCTGTGACCCTGCATTGGATTACACAGGTTAGGTTACATTATGGTATATAACATTGTTAAGGTTATGTGACACTATGGCAAGCTACTTTAGGTTATGTTATGTTGGTGTATGTATATCGTGTTGTGTTATGTTATGTCATTTTACAGTATGTTATGTAATCTTATCTTATGTTTTGGTACATTATGTTATATCATGTTATGTTTTGTTTTTCTACATTGCAGTTTTATGTTGGCATATATTGTGTTATGTTACATTATGTTATTCTACATTATGTTACATTATGTTATGTTATAATTAGGATTCTTTGCCCCCGGCTCGCTCACTTTCACTAAACAATAAATCTTTTAATTCTTGCAGATAGACCTCTTCATTGGGAAGAAACACTACTTTTCCCTGATGGCTAATGAATTAGACAATCTACAAGTCTCCGACTTAAAGTTTAAATCTGAACAATATATTTGATCTCTTTTCACTGTTCGGTTATTTCACTGAGTAATAATTTCTGTTTGTTTGCGCTAATGCGATCTTTACTATCATTTTTTTGAGACTTTCAAATTTTCATACTTCCATTATTTCTAACCTGCTCTGCATGTGTATCATGCCAACGTTTTTGAATTCTTTACGACATTCTACTTTGTTATCTACTCTTTGTCTTTTATTTATGGCCCCGGGCATGGTTAAATCTCTTGGCACAAAGTCTCATCTTGCAGGACATGAAAGTGTCTGTCTGAGAAAATCACGTCTCGTCTCCTTCCAAGATTTTTTTATTATAATAGAGAGATACATATGTCACATTACGCTGTTATATTGGCATATATTCTGTTCTGTTTACTTTACATTGTTACATTGGTATATACTGCACTATGTCAGGTTTTATTGCATTATGTTTTGCCACATTATGTTACATTATGTTATGTTATACTATGCTATGCTATGCTATATTATGCATATTGCTATATGTTGTCTTGTTAGTGTACGTTTTGTTATGTCATTTCACATTATGTTATGTTGCATTTTGTTAGTTATGTTACGTTACATTGTTATTTTGTCATATGCTATGTTAAGTTACATTACGCTGCATTACGTTATGCTTCACTATGTTTTGCTATATTACGTAAGTTACATTACATGGCTATGTTGGAGTATGCTATGTTATGTTGTATTATGTTTCCTTATGTTATGCTGTACTATATTCCATATGTTACTTTATGTTGTGATGTTGGTGTATGTTATGTCATGTCATTTTATGTTATGTTACATTTCATGTGTCACACATGTGCCATCTTACCACCAGTTCTGTATTGGACTCCGACTTGTGCACATCTGTGTGATCTGTTTTTCTAAAAACCCAATAACAGCCAGATATAGTGCATGGGTGGCTGCCCCAAACCTCTTTATGACTTTTGAGTCTAATTCTTGTCACACATGACTCTATGTAAGTTACATTACATCGTTGTGTTGGTGTACGCTACTGTATATTATGTTACATTACTTTAAATTATACTACACTATGTCACATTACGGTATGTTATGCTATATTACGTACATTATACAGTAATCCCTCCTCCATCGCGGGGGTTGCGTTCCAGAGCCACCCGCGAAATAAGAAAATCTGCGAAGTAGAAACCATATGTTTATATGGTTATTTTTATATTGTCATGCTTGGGTCACAGATTTGCGCAGAAACACAGGAGGTTGTAGAGAGACAGGAACGTTATTCAAACACTGCAAACAAACATTTGTCTCTTTTTCAAAAGTTTAAACTGTGCTCCATGACAAGACAGAGATGACAGTTCTGTCTCACAATTAAAAGAATGCAAACATATCTTCCTCTTCAAAGGAGTGCGCATCAGGAGCAGAGTCTGTCAGAAAGACAGAGGAAAGCAAACAAATCAATAGGGCTGTTTGGCTTTTAAGTATGCGAAGCACCGCCGGTACAAAGCTGTTGAAGGCGGCAGCTCACACCCCCTCCGTCAGGAGCAGAGAAAGAGAGAGAGAGAGAGAGAGAGAGAGAAAGAGAGAGAGAGAGAGAGCCAGCCAGAGAAAAACAAACAGTCAAAAATCAATACGTGCCCTTCGAGCTTTTAAGTATGCGAAGCACCATGCAGCATGTCGCTTCAGGAAGCAGCTGCACAGAAGATAGCAACGTGAAGATAATCTTTCAGCATTTTTAGACGAGCGTCCGTATCGTCTAGGTGTGCAAACAGCACCCCTGCTCACACCCCCTACGTCAGGATCAGAGAAAGTCAGCGCAAGAGAGAAAGAAAAGTAAGTTGGGTAGCTTCTCAGCCATCCGCCAATAGCGTCCCTTGTATGAAATCAACTGGGCAAACCAACTGAGGAAGCATGTACCAGAAATTAAAAGACCCATTGTCCTCAGAAATCCGCGAACCAGCAAAAAATCAGCAATATATATTTAAATATGCTTACATATAAAATCCGTGATGGAGTGAAGCCGCGAAAGGCGAAGCGCGATATAGCGAGGGATCACTGTATTACAATGTTATGTTGGTGTATGTGCTGTTCTGTTCCATTCTGTTCTGTTATGTGTCACAATTCACCATTCTCTCCTCATTGATGTAAAGACCGGCAACACAGGCAGAGCCTGAGAAAAGAGACCAGGAGCTCTTGATGCCTCATTTCGTGTTTTCTTTTTTTCCCAGTTATGCTATACGTACATTCTATGGTCATTTCTAACATTCATCCACTCCTTCAGAGGAGATCCTATCTCTCTAAATTTGAATGCGCCGTGTCTAGTGGTCTCATACAGGTGCTGTCAATATCATGTATTACATTGATGCAGTCCACTAGTTGTCTCCATAAGCATCTGACAGATCTGTTCCTGTAGTGGTCTCAAACAAGTTTCAATGAGCTGGACAGACTTTTTTTTTTTGCTAGTAAGTATTCATATGCTGTGCTTTATATCTCTCTTGGTGTTACCAACACATCCCAGTGGGTTTATATAGAAGTCATTAACAAAATCCAATATGTGCCACTGTGTCCTGGACATTTCGATAGATGGATTTCTGTCACCACAGCTCCGCTGATAGATTTCTGTCTCCAGCCAGACAAGATCAATGTTTTCTTGTAGCTGTCTCAAACAAGTTTTGATGAACGATTGATGATGCTGTCCCTAGCTAATATGGATAGATTTCAGCTGCTGTCTATGACAGATAAAGTCGTACAGTGCCTCTGTAAAAGTTGTTTGGATTGATGGATTCCTGTAGCTGTCACGAATACAACACCATCTATTCCTTCAGCCTTCTCTAACAATGTCTGACCAGTTATTATTCTTATTCATGATGGGTTTTTCTTCTATATGATGGAGTTAAGTATGCCTTAATATCCAGCCTCCTGATCTCCATCGTGGGAATTCTGTCCAGCACTACAGAAAACCTGCAGGGACTAGGAAGGAAGCGGAAACAAACCAGTCCATCACAAGACACAGAAAGGGTCACCTAAAAGTTGATGACTCCTATCTACTGCATTCTCCTGCTTAGTTGATTTGAGTCATGGGGTCTGCAGTCAAATTCACCAGCATCTGTCACAAGGCCTTCTGTCAAACAATCACAAAGGGTTAATTTAAGATCAGAAAATAATTTAATACAAACGCATTTGGATGTGGGAGGAAAACCAGAGTGCCTGGACAGAGAACATGTAACATCCATACTGACGGTACTCAGTAGAGCTAAGGCAGTAGAGCTAATCACTGTACCACCATGCCGCTCAAAGAGTTGCATCATGGACACACTTCTGACATGCCATTAATTAGTATTCACAGACATTTGAAGCTTTCTCAATAGAAGCCTTAATTAAAAGATTAATCTAGTCTTCTTCAGCTCATCTCTCATGTTAAAGCTTTTCAGAATGGAGATGGCATGTGGCATGAAGAGGTGGCAGAGGATTGTCAGCGGTGCCATTTCATGCATGGTGCCTTGTCCCATATGCACACTCCAAAGTCTTCCCACTTGCCAGGTGTCAGCACTCCCGTTATTACAGAGTCCTCTCTCGAGGTCACGACACCCATGTGAAATGCTGGAGCTTCATTTCGGTTGTCTGTCTTTAGTGAGAAAAGATACTCTACAATGACCTGCTCAGGACACAGTTTACTGCAGTCGTGGATCGAAGGTGCCCACATTTGACAAAATGTAATAAAAGAGGAAATGGCTCAGGCAGCTTCTTAAATCAATTTTAAAAACATTTGAAGATAACTAAGCGAGATGCAATTAGACCACTGACACCGAGCCGTCTGCTCTACAAGCTTGAGCGCACGGCAGCATGTGAGAAATATTCCCCAGAGGCCCATTCTCATCATGTTAGGCTGTCTGCGAAGCGGAGCAAACGGGATCTCTGCCACTCGCATGTGTCTCTGCTGTGTGCCACCCCATCCCATTGCTTTATTCCTTTTCCGAAGCTCACATGTCCATTGACGGCAGTGCTACTCTACAAGGTCACCCCTGTTACCCACTGGGCTGCTTGGATAATTACCTCCATGAGTGGGATTGATGAGAAAGGCTTTTAGCAGTGCAAATAAGTTCGGGCAAGAACTAAAAAGACAAGTGCCCAGTGGTACTGATGACACATGTCAGACGTCAAACCCTATAACCACTATAGCAGGCACCCAAACAAGTGTTTGAGGGGCCATAAACCACACTCACCCAGGACAGGACCTTTAGCCCCATAAATGATTCTAAGGACACATGGCTCAAACAGAGGCAGAGAAGAAAAAATATAATGTGTCCATTAGCAGGTGCCTTGAGATGAAGGTGCTCCACAGTGATAAAAGTAACCCTAAAGCCGAGGCCTAATGCTGTGTGGCCACTTTTTGTGCCCATATGGAATGTGCCCTCAAGCACTGTTAGACCTAATGTCATCAGGTTTTGTTTCTCTTCACATCCCAAGCATCTCCATGTCTTATTCTACCAACTATTCACATGACTCATCTCTAAATGTATTACAGATTTAATCTCTCCAGATATTCCCTTATTTCATGTCTAATGATATCCCAATGCTAGTGTCTTATGTGCCTCATTATTTTCAATTCTCACAATAAATGATCCTCACATATGTTATGCCTACATGAACTGCCATTCTCATGGACAAGATAAGTATTCTGGTGTCTCATATGCCATGTATCTCTCAATCTCATGTTCAAAGATATTCCTTCTTCTTATGCCCCAAAATGTTCCCATGTCTTATGCTTTCAGCTATTAAAATGCCATAGGTGCTTCAAATATAGCACCATATCTTATAGACACTTTTTCCCATGTATCATATCCATAAGTATCCTTACATATTCATTTGAAACTCTCATGGATATGAGAAGTGTTGACGTCAAGCAAGGATATGTCCTGTCTCTGGTGCTTTTCAACAGCTACATTGTCGCCATCACTCTTCTCTCCAGAAATTCACTGGACTTCACTGATGGAGTGCAGATTTGGTACCAACTGGATGGCAACATTTTCATCCAGTGAAGATTGTCAGCTCATTTGTAAACCTCCTCACCACTCATCTATGAGCTTCTGTGTGCTGACAATGTTCTTGATCCAGAAGGCCTTCAGAGGACCGTTTCATTCTTACACTCACTCTATTCCTGGATAGTCCAGGGAACCAGCACCTCCAAGATGATGACCCTCAAGACTGCCTTCAAGAACATAGATTCTTCAGTGGACATTTGGATCTCTAACGTGACACTGAGGAACATGCAATTCTTCCTCTACCTCAGAAGTGTAATCTCTATTGATGCCCATGTGAATGAAGAGATTGCGAACCACCTCAAACAAGCCTCTTCTGCTTCCAGCCACCTCAGCAAATATGTCTTCTCTAACCAGAATCTTTGCACTGCCGGTCGTGGTCTATCACGTGATGTGTATATTCATGCCCTTGTATAGATAAACTCCCTACTAAGCAAATCCACACCCTAGAAGCGTTCCATACTTGCTGCCTCCAAAATTACTTGGGAGGACAGGATCCCATACACCAGAACTGTGGCATTGAGTCCATGCTGCTCAGCCATGTCTTCCACTGGACTGGGCCCATTACCTACATGAATGAGTCTTAGCGCCCTTGAATTGTCCTGTAGGGTGAACTTACAGAAAGATTCTGACCTGAGGGTGGCCTGACGAAATGCTAGAACAACCTCTTGAAGCATTCTCTTAAGGCCTGCTCCATTCCACATTGCCAGCTCAAGACACTTGCTGAGGATCATGTGCTTTGGAGATGGACCGTCATCAAACAGGTCCACCACTTTGAACAAGAATGGACCCATCAATGAATGGAAATGACAGCAGTAAATGGATGGATAGTATCATCCCTGGGGATCACATGCTTTGGAGATGGACAAGACTCAGCTCCCCCAGGTGGTACTGTATGGTGAACTTGACCTCAAGGTGGCCTGAAGAAATGCTTGTAGAGAAACTTTAAAGGTTGTCTCAAGGCCTGCTCCATTCCACATGGGCAGCTCAAGACTCTTGCTGGGGAATCACATGCTTTGTAGATGGACCATCATCAAAGGGGTCCACCTCTTTGAACAAGAACGAACCCATCAATGAATAGATAAGAGAGCAGCAACACATCTCTATTGATGTTAACTTGTTGTGCCTGGATGGCAACTCCCCTGCTTGTTCTGCCACCACCTCTGCCATACCATGCTGCTCTACAACCAGTGCACATACAGGAGGGGCAGTGACAGAGGTGGACAAATGGATGGACTGCATCATTGTTGGATCAACATACGGTAATGATGATGGTGATCCCCAAAATATCCCCAAGTGCCAAGTCCAAAGGTATTCTCTTATCTTCTTGCCGCAACTATTCTGAGTTAATCCCACAGAGACTCCCACATTTTATGCTCATATTTAATACAGCACCTTATGCCCAAAGATACTCTCGTATTGTATAGCCCCAAATATTTCCACGTCTCATCCTCATAGGTTTTCCTTTTTTCTGTTGTTCCAAGTATTCCCATATCTCATTTCCATAGGCATCACAATGCTTTTCATCCCTATACATTTCCAACCTTTCAGACCCAAAGACATTCCCTTATCCAGTGGGCCCCAAGTCTCAGGCCCCTAGCTATGCCCATGTGTAATCCCACATTTTACTCTTAAATGTGTTGCATTATACTATCGGATCAGGTATTCCCAAATCTTATGTTTAAAGGTTTTCCCACATTTTATGGTCCTATTTTTTTTCCCCCAAGACTCATGGCAACTAGGGCAGGTTCATCTTGTGTCTGTAGATGTTCATCCTTTCCCCAGCACACAGCCCAGCATGTAGCCATACTGTTTTGTTCTCCCACACAAGTATTCCAGTCACTTTCAGACTCATTCATGGCAATGTTTCCCAAAGAAATGGATGAGATGTCCCACCTGCTAGCTGGTCAAGCTAATTTAGTTGTTCCTGCTTCCTTATTGTGCACCTCTGGTGTTTCAGAGCAAACACTTACAATCCACCAAAAGCCCAGCGGTTAATTGAAAATGAGACAGAGTGTCTCGTAGAGCTTGACTATACTTGAATAAAATTCACAGGTCATTTAGTGGCACTCTGCCCTGCTCTGCTTGGGCAAGCTGGGAAAATTCCCACCGCAGCCCCGAAGCACAAGCAAACACGGCCTCCTTGTTTGGACAAGCACTGCTACAGCGGCAACGAGAAACAATTACAAGAGGCGCGCTGCTTGTGGCTCTGTTCAGTCACCCTGAACTGAACCTGTGGAGATGTCACAGCACTGGGTACAGCCTGGTCTCTCCTGAGCTCCCCAGCACCTGATCACCTCAGTGAGCACAGCATTGCCACTAAAATCACAAAAGGTACAGTGACGGCACTTAAGATCACATCTGTATGAGGAAGTAGGCCTCTGCCCGCGTCCTGCTTGGCATCCAAGAAGGCAGCTATAAACACGCAATATTAGTCACTGAATTAAAACATTCCTGTGGGCACAAGACACAGCCTATTTTCCTCTTCAGTTAACTTTAACATCAAAGAGGGCAAAATAGTGGGAAACATGTCTGTGCCCACAGCAGCAATGTAATGCATTACATACAAAAGAAAAGGAAAAAAAGGAGAAGAAGGCTGGCCATGTGGGTTATGAGGATTAGATCAGTGGAAATGAGGCCTGACACACAGAAGAGACTTGAATACCAGAGTGCAGGAATAGCTGGGCACACCGCAAATAAATTTTGGCACACAGTGGCCGGCATCAGGAAGGTGATGCGTGACATGTCATCTTAGGGAGGCTATGAACGCCCACAAGGCTGGACAAAGAGTAACTAAACTTTTCCAGCTGATAAAGGAAGGTCATATCCTTGAACATAGGGCTGAGAATCTAGAAGGATACAAATTATCAAGAGATGAGACCTGACATGAACAATTGTGTGAGTGTTCCACCTGTGATGTGAAGAACACAAGCAATGACAATATAAAACTAGGCAATCTGAATATAAGGCCTGGCATAGGGAGCTGCCAGGATACAACAGAGAGTGGGGAGCTGGATAAGAAGAAGAAGAGGAGAAACGCAAGCAAACAGAATAAATACTCTGTCAAGTCAAAGGTGGCTGGCACACGAGAAATGACTCCTGGAACATATAGAAGGTGTTCAGAAGACACCGAGATGTCTAGAAAATGAGACTGGACAGGTGAAAGATGCCGACTTGGGTGCACAGGGTGGAAGTCTGGCTTCCCAAACGGAATTCAAACGGAGTCAAAGTTGCTTGTGGTCATGTAGCCGAAGTCAAGTTTTGCAGAATAAGAGGACCTGACTAGCAAAACGGAACAGTCCAAGAGAGAGATCATGAAATCTGGCTCTTCCTTTTGTTGTGAAGATATAAGGAAAAACATGTAGTCCAGTCCACAATGCCAACTTGTTAACGCTTCAAAGTACGCTTCATGTACAGTATTTATTGTATATAATAATCTGTGGATTGAGGTCAATGGCATTAAAATGGATTCCATAGCCCAAAACAATTCATGAGGTTTGATGGACTCTTGGATTACTGAATTTTAAGCACTTGAGATTTAAGCAAATCCTTGGATGTATTGAGCAAACTCATGGACACTTTAGCTTTGAGAGAATACTTGGACACTGTGGTGTGTCCCCGACTGTGCTGTACTTGTTGGAGAATCTCACAAGTGAGTAGAGGTGTGGGGAACAATCCATGAAATGAATGTGTCTGTTGCTCTCTCAGTGATGCCGTCTTATGGCATCAACGTCCCAGTTTGAACCTCATGCTCAGTCATTCTATGTGTGGAGTCAGCAGGTCTCTCTGTGTCAGTTTATTTTTTGTCTAAGTATTATTCTTTTCCTCCCATAGCCCAAGGACATATTCATCCATTCATTCATTTATTCATTCATTTTTCACCACTTATCCCAGACCGGGTCGCAGGGGTAACAGCCTTAACTCATTTTTTACCCAGCCACACTTGCTAACTCAAACTGTGGGATTCCAGGTGTTCCCAGGCCATCTGGGTGATATAAAACTGCGAGGCAGCCCTGGGTCTTCCCTGGGGTCTCCTCCCAGGTGGTTGTGCCTGCAAGACCCTCAAAAGGGAGGCTTCTGCATGGCTTCCATATCAGATGCTCAGTCCATTTTTGTTGGCTCCTCTCAATGTGGAGGGTCAGCAGCTCTACTTTGAGCTTCTCACAGATGTCAACGCTTCTCTCCCAGTCTTTAAGGGAGAGCCCAGTATCCACAATCTCACTCTTTGGGTCATTACCCAAACCTCATGACCATAAGGGAGAGTAGGAACATAGATCGACTAGTAAATCGAGTGCTTCGCCTTCTGACTCGGCTCCTTCTTCATCACTACCTGGCCCTATCTGTCTGATGGGTAGGTAGGTTGGTAGAATTTATTATCCCAGAGGGAAATTTGTTGATCTTTGAGGTGAAGTGAGGTCTGTGGCTGATTGGCGTCTTTATAAACAAATAATTGCCAGACTTGTGTCTTCATGTGTGGTAG
This sequence comes from Erpetoichthys calabaricus, assembly GCF_900747795.2. Classification (NCBI taxonomy): domain Eukaryota; kingdom Metazoa; phylum Chordata; class Cladistia; order Polypteriformes; family Polypteridae; genus Erpetoichthys; species Erpetoichthys calabaricus. The sequence goes on from NC_041405.2 coordinate 51,521,976, forward strand.
TGTGGCGGGAGCAATTCCTATGCACGATGCGGGAACAGACAGCTCTGCACTTAGTGCACAGGACCCTAATTGACGCCGGGAGCTGCTGATTGCCACAGTGCGAGGGAGGGGAATCGACAGGAAAAGGCCGATCAGCAAGAGAGGTGAAAGGAGGTTAAAAGATGGAGAGAGGGAAGACAGGAGGCAGAGATCTGAGTGAGCACAAGGAAGGTGGAGAAGACAGACTGCCATGAGGAAGTTCCTCTGAGTATGTGAATGGAGCTTGGAGGCTGATGGTCACTCCAGCTGAGTGACCTGGGCAGCTGGAGTGGCCGAGACACTGCTTAGTTGTAGCGACTTGCCGCCAAGAGGCAGCACGGATGCAGGGGAAGGAGAGACTGTTAGAGGCGTTGTACGGGTGGTGCCATGGACCACAGGGAGGCAAGCCTGGCAGCATGATGGGTCAGAGCTTAGGAGCTACACTGTAGGTGGACTGAATTGCCGGATAGGGTCCTCCTTGGCTTGCGAGGACCCGCTCTGGGTTAAGTCAAGGAGAAGGCCAGGTTTTAAAGGACTGCACCGGGGCTCAAGATTTTAAGGACAGTTTTCTGATTTGTTTTTAACCTTGTTCTTTTTTACAGGAATATTTATTTGATTTGTTTATAGCCTCCACTTTACACCATTTTAGTGAATTATTAATTTATTGCATTTTTGAAGCACTGCACTTTTTGGACACCTTGATTGTTTTAATAAAAGCACTGAGCATTTTGCACCTTCCCCTTGTTTTGTGTGATGTCCTCATTTGTCCAGCTCATCCCGGTCATGACTATCGACAGTGTCGGAATGAAGAGGATTCAAAAAGGCAAAGGGAGCAAGCAGGGCCATTCTTAGGCATAGGCAAAGTAGGCGACCGCCTAGGGCCCTCACTGCCAAAGGGCCCTGCCCAGCCTTTTTTTTAGCCGTAACCAAATACAATTTACAGGTCCATATTTCAGATGTACAAATTTTTGGTAGGAAAATTATCAGTATGGTTACATATGAGAAGAGGAAACAGTGAAGACAGGCAGCATCGACGGTGACGGTGGGTCCTGGGGTAGCAGGTGGGGCCCCAATGGGATGGCAGATCATGCTCCTCATCTGCCAGGGTGTCCGCACATCAGATCGAACATAATGGCTTAGCATTAATATCAGTTGAGCACAAAGTCATCGACTCCCTCGATTATTCACACTTAATGTAACTTAATATTATTTATTATTAATCAAAGACATTGCAAAAAATGAAAGTACGCAAGGTATTTTACATTAAAGGTTTGATTTACATGCTATGTTAGCTTTAGCCAGTAGGTTCCTTTCACATGTTCCTCTCAAATCTGGTATATATAATACAGTAATCCCTCACCTATCGCGGGGGTTACGTTCCAGAGCCCCCAGCAATAGGTGAAAATCCACGAAGTAGCGACCTATATTTATTTTATTATTTATACATATTTTAAGGCTTTATAAACCCTTCCCACACTCTTATAAACCTTTCTCACTCTCTTGTTAACCTTTCCCACGCTCTTATAAACACTTCCTATGCTCTTAAACACTTTCTACATTCTTAAACACCACAGACCAACACTGCACACTGCACGCAGCGATCAGACGTCAATGTGTCTGCACTCGCTTTGTGAAGGGGGGCAGCTGAACTCACGCTGAGCAGAAATGGACTTTGTGCTGCTTCTGCCAAAATGCCTTCTTGTCGCTCTGCGCGTTCGGAAGGAGGAGTGTGTGTGTGTGTGTGTGTGTGTGTGTGTGTGGGTGTGTGAGAGCTGAACGCACCTTCACTGAAACCCCCCCTCCCCGGAAGCGCAGTACGCTCCTGCCACTTCGCATTGTCAAGGGGGTGGGGAGCTGAATGAACGCTAAGGAGAAGTGGACTTTGTGCTGGCTTTGTGCTGCTTGTCGCTCTGCGTGTCAATAATTTTAAGCCTGTACATCACCAATTTTCCTGTCTCACTGTCTTGTCTTGCGTGAAGTTAAAATGTTTTATAATAGTGAGATGTTACTCATATCCTTAGCCCGACATCCACATATCATATGTGTTAACAAAGTGTGTTTTATAAGTTTACGTGTGTTTAAAGCATGTGGGATGGGTATTTTAAGGCTTAAACTATAAAAATGTTTATTTATATGGTCTTTCTATATCGCGGATTTTCTCCTGTTGCTGATGGGTCTGGAACATAACTTCTGCGATAGGCGGGCAATCACTTGTATTTAAAAACCCGCGAAGTCGTGAATCCGCGAAAAGTGAACCGCGAAGTAGCGAGGGATTACTGTAGTCATAAAATGATAAGCTTTATCTCACTAATTGTTGCACATTTATACGGATAAAATAATTATTATGCATTCATATGGATAAAATAATTATCATACATTCATACGGATAAAAACAGCAATGCCCCAACCAGTACCTTTGCCTAGGGCCCCCAAAAACCTAAGAACGGCCCTGGAGCAAGGGGCCGACCCACACCATCACAATCTCACCATCCCTTTTCCCCTCACTTGTGAACAAGATCCCCAAACCAAAGACATGTGTTAGGCTAACTGGTGATTCCAAACTGAACTCATGTCATTATGGGAGTTTGAGTGAGTGGGCCCTCTGTTGGACGGAGGCTTTGTGTGTGACACACTGCCAGGTGGCCATAAAATTGAGAATGTCATATTGTTTTATGGAAAAATGTGCACCTCAGCAATCTTCATTGTTATATGTGTGTTCGTTATTCATGTTTTGCACATATTCCTGAACTCAATTTGTGATACTTTATTTTTAAATATAGTTTTAGGTTGCAGAATCCAGTTCTGAGGCAGCACAGTAGTGCAGTGGTAGCGTTACTGCCTTGCAGTAAGGAGACCTGAGTTCGCTTCCCGGGTCCTCCCTGTGTGGAGTTTGCATGTTCTCCCCATGTCTGCGTGGGTTTCCTCCTGGTGCTCCAGTTTCCTCCCACAGTCCAAAGACATGCAGGTTAGGTGCATTGGCGATTCTAAATTGTGCTTGGTGTGTGTGCCCTCCGGTGGGCTGGCGCCCTGTCTGGGGTTTGTTTCCTGCCTTGCACCCTGTGTTGGCTGGGATTGGCTCCAGCAGACCCCCATGACCCCGTAATTAGGATATAGCAGGTTGGATAATGGATGGATGGATGGAGAATCCAATTCTAAAATTACTTTATTCATAGGATTTTGTTTTCCGATAGTTACAAATTTTTAGTTCCTTTTTCCAATGCCATTTTGTTCTCTTTTGAGAACCACATTGTCATTCAATGTCACCTGTAGTTGTACAGCTTTGATGTCATTGATGAGAGGGGATAAAAAGTTGTGCACTTCTGGTCATCCAAGTTTGTTGATTTGACCAGAGTATCTTCAGGCTGGTGGTGGTCAGAAGTTTGGATTTACGTTTCAGTTTGGACTAGTTTGCCATTTGTTTCGTGTTTTGTGTCAGTGACCGTGTTGAGTAGATTTATCACCGTTCCTTCGCCTGGTCACCTCCATCCCTTTCTCATGTTAGTCATAATATTTGTATCATGTCCTCTCTGTTTTGTCTCAAAGACTCTTCTTGTATACACACTCAGAAATTGTCTGCTTTAGTGTAAGCTGTGTTCTTAAGTGTGAAATGGCTCTCTAGCAAAAGAAAGGACAATCATAACAGCAAGTGTCGTAAATATGGAGTGATGAGAATATAATAAAGAAAGGGTTATTAAAAATGAGTATTGAAAAAGTCAAATAATTACACAGTTCAAAGAATCTTTATATTGTATGTAAACAGAGAAGAAGAATGACGCCCAAGCGTTGTCCATAGGCATTCCCGGTCCCTTACAATTTACAGCTTATTCCAAAATATTCTCCACTAAGCCGCTTGATTAACTGTGTGCAACTCATGGAGGAGCAATACAATGTGAACGTGACCGAGCCGAGAAAAGCCTTTGCATTCGCACCTGCACTCACAGCACATTACAACCTAATCTTATCCTGGTTAAGGTCTTCTTCTTTTAATGAACTTGTATTCATCTTAAAGATCACAGTACCATATAAAAAACACATCCAATCAATATAACATTTCTAAAAGAAATTAAAGGTGAAATAAATCAAAATCAGTGCCTAAAACCCCACCCTTACCAGTTTGGAGGGCTCTGAGAACAAAAGGTCCATTGTAAGACGGCTCCTCTCTCATATTAAAACATCAAAAGGAAAGCAGAACAGAGACAGAGGCCCGGCAGGCTCATGTTAGAGCAGCATTAATCAGTTCTAGCCAAATTCAAAAAAGCTTTGCACTGTTCCTCGTCAAGAACATTTTTGAGTTTTCTAGTTTCAAATAATGGATCACTTACATCACCCACTGGGTGATGGAGGGCAGGTTAGGATTCTTCCAATTAACTAAACCAGTTAACATACACATAATGTAATAGCAATAAATTGCCAATTACTCCATGGAGTCTGACATTCTATGACAAACAGGCATTTCCCCCCAAAGGAGTCTTAAGTTAGGACAACTCCAAAGCATATGACCAAGTGAGCCGGGGGCTTGATGCCATTGCTTAACCATTGTGGTCCAGTCCCTGGTATCTTTTGGTTTGTTTGTAATCCCAAAGGTGTGATGTTTTAAACAGATTGATGAAGACTGTAAGCTATGAGATATCAAATGCCACTCCTTGTCTGAGACCATGAGCACCCACTTGTTATGACTCTTGGTGAAAATCAAAAAAACACAGGCTACAACATACCGAATAATTCAATTTATCATTAAAGAGCTGAACATTGACAACAATTATTAGGCGAGTTTAAAAATCAGAAGCAGATAACCACAGTCATGCTTTTATTTAAATGAAGCATTGAATAGATAGATAGATAGATAGATAGATAGATAGATAGATAGATAGATAGATAGATAGATAGATAGATAGATAGATAGATAGATAGATAGATAGATAGATAGATAGATAGATAGATAGATAGATAGATAGATAGATAGATACTTTATTAATCCCAAGGGGAAATTCACATACTCCAGCAGCAGCATACTGATAAAAAACAATATTAAATTAAAGAGTGATAACAATGCAGGTATAACAGACAGACAATAACTTTGTATAATTTTAATGTTTACCCCCCCGGGTGGAATTGAAGAGTCGCATAGTGTTGGGGAGGAACTATCTCCTCAGTCTGTCAGTGGAGCAGGACAGTGACAGCAGTCTGTCGCTGAAGCTGTTCCTCTGTCTGGAGATGACACTGTTTAGTGGATGCAGTGGATTCTCCATGATTGACAGGAGCCTGCTCAGTGCCCGACACTCTGCCACAGATATCAAACTGTCCAGCTCCATCCCTACAATAGAGCCTGTTTTCCTCACCAGTTTGTCCAGGCACGAGGAGTCCTTCTTCTTTATGCTGCCTCCCCAGCACACCACCGCGTAGAAGAGGGCACTCGCCACAACCGTCTGATAGAACATCTGCAGCATCTTATTGCAGATGTTGAAGGACGCCAGTCTTCTAAGGAAGTATAGTCGGCTCTGTCCTCTCTTGCACAGAGTATCAGCATTGGCAGTCTAGTCCAATTTATCATCCAGCTGCACTCCCAGGTATTTATAGGTTTGCACCCTCTGCACACAGTCACCTCTGATGATCACGGGGCCAGGAGGGGCCTGGGTCTCCTAAAATCCACCACCAGCTCCTTGGTTTTGCTGGTGTTCAGGTGTAGGTGGTTTGAGTCGCACCATTTAACAAAGTCCTTGATTAGGTTCCTATACTCCTCCTCCTGGCCACTCCTGATGCAGCCCACGATAGCAGTGTCATCAGTGAACTTTCGTACGTGGCAGGACTCCGAGTTGTATTGGAAGTCCGATGTATATAGGCTGAACAGGACCGGAGAAAGTACAGTCCCCTGTAAGACGAATACGTTTATGAATAAAGTTAATAAGTTTATAAATAAAGCCAATACTATTTATTGTAACAGCAAGCATCTCATTACATGTGCCAGGTAATAGCAGCTACCCACTCAGACACTGCCAAATGAGCACAGAGGAGAGGCGCTATAATGCCATGCAGGATCTTGCATTCTCAGTTTCAGAGAACAGTCAGCACTCTTGAATGCAGCTGGGGGGTCTCAATGCATCAGCTGGAAAGTTGGAAAGCCAGCCAATGAAATTCTGCAGCATCATGACTGCATATGTATGAGGCTGATTAGCATGCTCCATATATGGATATTTGAGGGTGGAGTCTGAGGCGTGTTCATCTATGCACATTTACAAGGTGACTGGGATTTATAAAGGGTACACTGTGTAGTAAAGTGCGTATGCCTGGTGTTATAAATCTGACTTTCTTTGCATATACATTTTCCTCTTTTTTGGCGGGCACATATTTTTGTGCTCAAATCTATGCAATGTTTTAGAAAAGAGGCTCCCGAACCTGCTCACGATATTCCAGATGTGGTCTCACCAGTCTGAGCATAACATACCTTCATTTACTGTATATTAAAATTTTTACAATATAACGTAAAATTTTATTTGCCTTTTTAATTATTTCTGTGTAAAGCAGATGAATGGACGCAGTAGTTGGCTACCATGTTGTCATTCTGCTGTTACCAGGACAGCTGTACTGTGTTAAATATTGTTTTTGAACATTGCGATTGCTCCTTCAAATATTACAGTTCTATGCCTCCCCCCGAACCCCCAATTTGCCACCCATCAAATAATATTAATATCTTCGACTGTGTTTTGGATTGGTTAATCGTTGTCAATATTGTCAATAAGGCGGAGTGGTGGCTCTGAGGCTAGGGATCTGCACTGACAATCGGAAGGTTGCCGGTTCGAATCCCGTAAATGCCAAAGGAGACTCTGCTCTGTTGGGCCCTTCAGCAAGGCCCTTAACCTGCAATTGCTGAGCGCTTTGAGTAGTGAGAAAAGCGCTATATAAATGCAAAGAATTATTATTATTAATATGGACATACCGTATAACCCCATTCACACATGTCAGCTACAATTTTATTTCACCTTCCTTTTCCCATTCACTCTTGGACATTGCACCATACTGGGGTCTCACACTACTTTCTTCCAAGTCTTTGGCTAGTCATGCCCCTTTAATGAGAAGGTTCCCTCAGCCATTGTATGTCTACACTTAAGTGACATTCTAACTCTTCCAACCTGTTAGTGACACTTGTCTGTCCTACCCACAAATCATACCTGAAGGACCCTGCCCATTAGATTTCCCAGTGGACCCTTTGACAAGCGAGACCTGAGTAGAGCGGACTTTACATTAGGACTGCACAGTGTGCTGGCCTACAAACAGGACCCTCATCACATGATACAGGTTTAGTTTGAGCGCTGAGGTGAAAGCTGAGTAGGTTCTTGGTCACCCGAGATCTCACCAGTTCCATGCACATGTGACATCTCATCCTTCTCTCAATGGCATGGCTCCTGATGGGTTCTGTAGGTGGCTTCTGTGATGGATTGTCACCCAGCCCAGGTATGGTCTCAGCCCTGCACTCGATGCCAGCCTTTACACTCTGTTACCTTTCTACACCCTCAGACTCAGCATGCACTCTGCTGCCCCCTGCTGGCCTCTCTGGGAGCAATTAAATCTGTGACAACTCTAACGTGCTTTTCCAGTCTGGTCACAATCGCAGTCTTTCTGCAGATACTCCCCTGACAAACATGGGCTCATCTGCTATTTGCTCAGCCAGACAACGAAAGGCAAGTTAATAATCTCTGCAGCTTTGTAAATCATCAGCAGTGTGCAGCCATGGCAGAGCTTTATTGTCTCTGGCTGATTGACTTTTCTACTGTAATCATTTACAAGCCCTGCTGACAGTGAAATTCCTAACGACCCCTCATCTATGAAAACATAACCCCCCCCCCCCCCCCCCCCATTAGTCCCTCACTGTCCAGCCAATACAACAGAAGAAATTAATCTCTTGTGCTACGAGAAAGGTGGGAGGCAGAAAGGATTAAGAGCAAACTAAGTTATCCATATGCATGTGGTCACACTTCAAGGGGGTTGTGTGGGGAACGCCTCAGGATTACTGGGGTCCAGGGATGTTTATTGGGATGGTCTCTGTGACCGGGTGGTTGTTTAGGGAATACTGGATTTCCAAGATTTTGTGCAGAGAGCAGGATGGAGGAATTGCATGCAGAGCATGTGGAACACTACGGGAGACAACAGAAGAACTGGGGTCCTCACGTTTACTCAAAGGCCCTCCTTCGATGCTGTGTGGAAGTTGTGGTAGCAGGGATTCAAAAACCTCTAGGGGACAACTGGCTGACAGGCCTGTTGAGGTGTGGTTAACACTAGCAGGTCCCTGCTCCCATGCCCCTATGCCAGGAAGGACTGGCAAGCTGAATAACACAAAGAGATGTCTCAGTAAAAAGATGACTTATAAATACCTGATAATAGGTTCACTTTAAAATGACACACGGGTCACGTGAAGACATTTCAATCCTCTGTGTCCATAAAGCGTGACCTCTATTTGTTTTTTGGTTTGTTCTTTACACACACAGACATGAAATTTGGCACACTGGCACTTCTCCCTGTAGGTCAGTTTATTAAAATGTAACTTTCGTCCTGTCCCTCTGGGGGCTGGCGTGTGTGCGTGTGTGTGTGTGGGGGGGAGGGTTCTTGTGGGGGTAGCTCTTTGTTAGAATAATAATCAAGACAGTGACAGCGTAATCTATGGATGGGCTGTGATGGTCACCACATAAGTCTTTAAATCAAACAACAGATTAATTCCCACTTATTATATTTTAATTTTTCTTTGTTAAAGCTTTCTCCTTACCACTTTTATGATGGCCCCAAGCAGCCCTATATATTATCATGAGAGTTATTTATTGAAATTTGGGGTCTTCTGTACCAGAAGGAAAAATCTTAAATGAAATACACAAATGTTTTTAATATCTTCAACAACAAAGCTTAAAAGTAGTGCTGGCTACTAAAGCATAAAAACCAGACCTGCCCTCCATACAGCTCCAAGCCTCTCATGCCAGGCAGACTAGCGCCTCACTCAAGTTGGCAGGCTTCTGGACTGCACAGGCTCAAAAGTGGGGCTTAGGCTTTTAAATATTAACTAGCTGTGCTACCTGTCTAAGACGGGTTAAAATCTAAATAATCAATGTAGAACTCAGCGTTAATGTTTACAGTGCACCATTCAATTCATATGTCTCTGTTATACGCCATTTGGTATGGGATTCATAAAAAAGTGGTGTTAATGGTTGTGATGCACCATCTGTTGGAATGACAAAAGCAATGCATATGCCATTTGTTATGGTATCCTTAAAAGTAGTGTTAATGGTTGTGATGTGCCATCTGTTGAAATGACAAATACAATGTATTTTATTAATAAAAATGTTTGTGATGCTCCACCTTTAGAAATGACTGAGACTTAGCAACCGGATGGACACACAGACAAAAACACAGACACTTACCTTTTTATTAAGGTGGACAAGAATTTAAAAATATTCCTGAAAAGAGGAAGAGGCAACACTCTATAAAACCACAAAACCTCAGTTTCCAAATCAACAAGGGAAATTTCCCTGTAACAGCTAATAACTCAAATAGGCAGGCAGTCAAAAAAGGTGAAAGCATACAGGAAATGAACTCAAAGAACAGCAAACTGAGAGGAGTACCCTTCAAGTGAAGCAGTGGTCAACACCAGGGAATCCCAGCAAAGGAAAATCACAGAATTCAAAACCAGCAGTCATAATTAGTACATTTTGAAGAATCAGTGAGAACTGCTGCTTTACCTTAAATACCTGCTAGGGCCAGTAGCCCAGCTGCATTATTAGGTGGTGCCACCTCCTTAGGCTCCAGGCAGAGGAGACAGGGCAGAGAAGTTGAAAAATGACTGTATATTGTTTTTATTAATATGATAGAAAAATCCAAAATAATGAATAAATGCAATAAAATTGCATAAGCACAACAAAGAAAAACAAAACCAAAACAGTATCTTAACATAACTTATAAGACTATTGACTGCAAAGTGAATCGTAGAGCGTATGAGAACATGAGGGCAACCATTAAGAAGGATATCAGGGAGGCTAAAAGACAGTTGGAGAAGAAAATAGCAGATAAGGTGAAAGAGGACCCTAAGAGATTCTTTCAGTATTTTAGCAGTAAAAGAACAGTCAAGGAGGAGGTCAAGTGCATCAGAAATAGTAAAGGGGAATTAAAAGATACAGATCAGTGAAATAGCGGATACCCTAAACTTACATTTTTCTGAGGTACATGTCCAAGTGCTCTGGATGTTATTTTATAATATCTATAAATGTAATACAGATATCTTAAAATGCATTTCAAATATTCTCACACTGATTCACACACACACCCATACACCTTAATAAATGTGTCTGTCAGGTTGCTATGTCTCATTTCATTCCAACAGATGGCACCTCACAAACATTTGTATTATTAAAATGCATTACATTTATCAGTCTAACAGATGGCGCATTACAAACATTAAAACTACTTTTATGAATCCCATACCAAATGGCATATAACAGGGACATATGCTTTGCATTACAGTACATTTTATTACAACAAATGTTTGTGATGTACCATCTGTTGGAATCACAAATGCAATGCATTGTATAAGTACGCATTACAAAATACATTGCAATAGAGTGCAAACATTAATGCTGAGGTCCACATTGATTATTTAGATTTCAACCCATCATAGAAAGTAGCACAGCTAGTGTTAATATAATTGTATATACTGCACATATGTTGCATGCTATGAATACTTTTTTTAAAATTTATTATTTGCTTTGTACATTTGTCAGCTCTTCTGAGGAAACACGTAAGATTTTTTTTGTTCTACATACATACAACAATAAACTTGACTTGACATTTAAGCTATCTACAGTTCATTTTTAGATTTCTCACATTTATTTCTCATCATATTAACATGGAACTCTGCTCCAATTCAGATATTTTCCGATGAATTTTAAGATAAATTGAATTTTATTATGGTGGCACAGTGGTAGCGCTGCTGCCTCGCAGTTAGGAAACCCGGGTTCGCTTCCCGGGTCCACCCTGCGTGGAGTTTGCATGTTCTCCCCGTGTCTGCGTGGGTTTCCTCTGGGTGTTCCGGTTTCCTCCCCACAGTCCAAAGACATGCAGGTTAGGTGGATTGGCGATTCTAAATTTTCCCTAATGTGTGATTGGGGTGTATGAGTGCGTGTGCGCCCTGCGGTTGGCTGGTGCCCTGCCCAGGATTTGTTTCCTGCCTTGTGCCTTGTGTTGGCTGGGATTGTCTCCAGCAGACCCCCGTGACCCTGTAGATAGAATATAGCGGGATGGATGGATGAATTTTATTTTATTTCCAGATATCACAAAATAGCTTCCTGTCTATCCTGGGATATCTGAATTTCACTTTAAAGTATCTCAATATAACAGGAAGCCCTATTGAAAGAATAGGAAATTGTATTTAAAAAGTCCAGCTTTCCATTCTGTAAACACACTTTGTCCTGAGTGGGGTCATGAGGGAGCTGGAGCCCATCCCAGCAACCAAGGGGCATAAGGCAGGAACAATCCCTGGATAAGGAGCCAGTCCATCTCAGGACGAGCACACAGATGCACATGGGCCTATTTAGCATCACCAATCCACTTAACCTGAGTCTCTTTGGATGGTGGGAGGAAATCCATGAGATGCAGAGAACATGTACACCTCACACAGGGAGAACCCGGTATATGAACTTTGAACTCCTTACTGCAAGGCAGTAATGCTACCATTGTGCCACTGTGTGTAAACATTAAGCTTAAAATTTCTACACATGCATTTGAAAAATCTCATAATATATTGAATACATTCTAAAATGTAAAGGAGCCCATTCTGAAATATTCTGAAATGAGTGTTAGGTGTCTAAAAATCAGAACAGCATTTTCAGATATCTCCCCTTCATTTTGGCTCTGGGGTAACATAAAGCAGTTGGGCTCCTGAGATGTCTGTTGGCTTCCTGCAATTGCTATACTCTTTATAGACCAGGTTTTTGGTAAGTTGTTTTATTTCCCAGGGTCTTGTGACAACACAAATGGAGTCCTTGGTACTCCCGGGATTATTAAAAAAAACTGGTTCTGGTTTATTCAGTTGTGATATGGTAGGACTGCATTATCCATATGTTTGTGGAATGATCTTTGCTTCCAGTTTGTTGTGCAAGGAGGAAAATTGCAGGGTAGGCCCTCAGAGTGTGAGAAGAAGAAGTTTCCAGTATACAGCACCTTAGGGAGTCCTGTACTCTGTACTTGAGACCAGGACCCTTATGATAATATCAGGCCTCTGTTTATTCTAATATCTCATCAGAATGATTTCAGGACCATTATTTACCTTCAACCAATCGGCATTAAGTATTGTTCCAGACATCATAAAGCTCAAAAAGCCATGCAAACCCAAAAATGGGCAAAAGGCTTTTAAAAATCCTAAAATTGTCAAAATATCCCAAACTGGAGAAGAAGAAAATCATAAAACCTCTGATCCCAAGAAAACTCCTTGAATATTTATGGATTTATTTTAAGGAAATTCAAAAAGGAAACAACATAACTAACCTAAACGCAAAATCCTTGAAAAAGCTGCAGAGATCAAACCCAGAAATCCAATAATCAGAACAAGAATTGTTAGGCCAGAAACACACAAACAGGAATCCAAAGCCAGGTGGCCCTGCCTCCTTGGGCTCCACATACAGAGACAGGGCAGGTAACAACAACAGCAAGAACTAACACATATAATGTTAATATAATATACAATTATGTAATAACTAATAAATGACACAATATTAAAAAAAATCGTATTACACAAATATAATAAGAGTGTAAACAGAATAATATTTGTAAAACAATGAAAACAAGAACCATACTTGAGCCAAACATATAACTCTGCCTGAAACACAACATGACCAGGAGGATACCGACGCTGTCAGACTGATCGACTTCCAGCACGTCTCAACTGTCAATGTGAGGTTTAGGGAGGCCTGGACAATTACGAGTATATTCTCTGGGTGGTCTCCTGTGCCACCTTTGGAGGTGCTGTGTTCTCTGCTTCAGTTTTGGGTGACTTACTACTTCTCTACTTTCTGAATGTTATGGATGCTCAGGTTTTCAGGCTGTTTTCTTTGGTGAACTCTGACCCCCTCTCTCACCCCCCCCCCCCCTTTTCATGCTGATGGAGTGGGGTTTCATTGCACTTGTTTAATACTGTGTTCCTGTAATGACTGTACATGTTTTAATTGTGTATCCACATTTTTTGGATCTCTGATTCTCCATTTTGGATTTTTTTCTACCTTGATTTCAACATGTTTACTTTTATTGCTGTGATGGTGACCTTGCCACTTTGTGTGGCTGTTTGCCATGGGTACCAACATTTTGAATCTCTCTGCAAGGGTGTTGTTTATTGTTGCTATGCTTATTGCCCGGTTAATACATTTTATAAATATTAAAGAAGCTGCCTGTGACACTGCCCTGTATACGCAGGTTAGAGAGATGAATGGATTAATTAAATATGCTCTGTTTTGGTGGTGTCCTGGGACCAGGGGTTTAGAGTTATCCTCTCTCCTTAAGGGAAATTTTGAAATCATTTTGGGCTGGAAAGCCTGCCCTTAGTGCTTGGAGCTATGCTCTCTGGGATGATGAGAACATCCAGTAAGCAAAGACTAGAAATAAAGAGGAGTCAAGCCATATTGTGTGGGTTCCTTGACGCCTGTAGCCTTTCCATTATTATAATTTTTTTTGTGACAAGATTCATAACAATTAGGGATTTGGGCAATATTTTTCTTCTTGGCAGTTAATTTGGTTTAGAGCTTTGGTTTTGACCTTTTTATTGACAGCTGTTTGGGTGTTTAGAACCAAGCTTCTTATCTAAACTTTCTCTTTGACCTATTCTATGTCCAGTATCTTTTTTTTTTTGTTATGCACTCCTCTACCATTCTGGGTGTTCATAACAGTTCCAATTTCTTTATAGATGGTCTCTTCAAGTCCTGAACTCCCAGTATATCTAATAAGATGTTTCCATTCCTCACGTGTTTTGTAAACTGCACAATGCCAGGTGGTGTTTTGAGAGACCACTGTGCTGTAGAAAGACTCCTGTGTGAAGATAAGACTCCCAGCATGCTTATCTTGTGTGGTGGAGTTATCAAGACAACTTGAACTTTTTGGTTTGCTATAAGTGCCAGTCACATTGCAGGATTGTGAATTGTAATTGGCTGTTGAGTGATGACCTCAGATCTTTTTCATTTTCTCCTTTTCACTGGCCACTGTTCTGAGCATCATAATAAAACAGTTCAAGGTTAGATTGTGTTTACAGGGTACAACATAAGTTGACATGGCTTGCAAAGGTGAAGTAAATGATTTCTGAGTAACAATGTGGTATGAAGGTTCCTTAAAGTAAACTCTTACTGACATGGGAGGCAAGCAGGTCTGTTATAAAAATCTGAGAAAAGTTGCTGTTCTGGGAAAACATCAAAGAAGCCACTTATGAGAGGCTCTCCCTGTCTGCAGAGCTCAACGAGACACTGGAGGTACTCCTCTTCACGCCCCAATGTCTGCCCTCTGCCCTTTTTTATCTCTTTCCCCAATGACTTCCTTCATCTGCCGGAGATTCTCCATTTGTCTTGTAGGAGTGTGACCTGAAAAGTGCCGACACAGACAGGAGGTTTGTTTTTTTCTCCCATGTGAAAATACCTTCTGAGAAACTGAATTGGCCACTTTCCCTTCCGGTGGAACTCTTCAAATTGGCATTGCCTGCTTGTGCTCTTGTAACTGTCCAAAACTTTGATTGTCACATTTTCACGACCCCTTCTTTAAATGAAGTGCTTTAAGAGCATCAGCAAGACATCCTTACCACACATAAAGGTTACTGCTATTGCCCATTGGGTTGGCATCAGGCTAAACTGCTGGTATTTGGCACACTTCCACATGGTTGATGCCCCTTCTAACATATCCCAGCAGATGATGCTTAGTGCAAATGACACCGTTATGTTGCACAGCTGTTGTTGCTCATTGTCACTTCCATTATGATTTTGTGAAAGAGCCAGGAGGCATACTTAAGAGAGGAATCCAAACGGGCACCTGATGAGTGTGTGTGAAGCCAAGCCTGCCAGGTGGCAGTAGGTTGTATTTTTATAAAAGGTGCCTGGGAGTTTTTATTCTGAGGACTCCAGAGTGTGAGAGAGATCATGGGAGACTGGCAACAGGCCAGACATAGAGGGCAGACAGCCTGGAATCTGCCAAGGGTGAGTTGCCATTGAAAAGAGAATAATGGCCTAGAGGTGCGGGAACGGCTGGGGATGCCAAGACACACTCAAGACTTTTGCTGGGCATTTCTGTGTCCGTTCCCGGCCAGAAGTGAGATGTGAGTTGGGATGAGGGCTCACCTGCATAGTGTGCCTAGAGTGGTCTAATGCTTGGGCACAGTGGGCAGGGGCGTGTGAGCCACTACATGGACAGGCTCCAGACTCTGATCATGCCTGGCAAGGCACATACCCTTTACTCAAACCTCTCTTTGAGCTTTTTAGGCTAATCGGTGAATAAAATATTTAGATGTCTCAGATTTCTGCTTCTGTGTTAGGGACATGCTGCCACTACAATAGAGGTGGATGTACTACAGCTTTGTACCCATGAAGTCTCTTTGAATGCGAATCACCAGAGAAAGGTGCTACATTAAATAAAGTTTCTCTGCTGCCTTATACATCACAGCTGATTTTTTTTTTTGCTGGGGTCATGATGCCACAAAGCTGATGTTTTTCAGCAGCATGCCAGTCATGAAGCCACATGCGACTCTCTATATAAAGCAATATCAAATAATCTCAGGAAACCAGTCAGCAAATTTGCAAGAATTGGAGTGTTTTAAGTTGGAACGTCCATCGGAAATCACACATATTTTATTTCCTTCTAAAGAAAGTAGCCTCTTAAGTAAATGGCGATAAGGCGGACAAAGAAATTAATATTCATTTAAATGGCAGCTGCAGAAAAATGAAGACATTGCCGTGTCGAGTTTAATTTTCCCAGGCGATGTCACGCAACAGTGAAATGGGCCAAACCAGTGACCTGTGAAGGTAGCGGCCGAGAAGCTGGTGTTTCTCTATCTCATCTCAGACAGGCTTTTATTAGCTCACTTCCAGGTGTCAGGACATCACATGGCACTTTCTGTCTTAATGCATCTGAAGTGGATGCTGACAGGGCTGTGGCTCTGGCAAGATCCTCTCAGAGACGCCTAGTGCTAGCAGGGGTGACAATATCCAGGTCAGCGACATTTACTCTCTTGGCTGATTCTTCAATTTCTCCTTTATTTTTTTTTTTTTTTATCACAGCATGAAGCCAGTAGTCTGCGTTAAAACCAAACTTTGATGTGCTTGGCTTTTAAATCAAGCTCCCTTTTTCCAAGCACTTTATATATTAAAGCACTGAACTGTCTTGTTCTTTGATTTACCACTATTATGTGGTGATAATGTCATTCTTCAACAGCTAATTATTCCACAGGTTAACAGTCTCAGTCTGCTTAGTATTAAATTGCCACATCCTGCAATTATAAATGATATCCAAATACCACACACTTTCATCATGTATGATATTTAGACACCGCGTCATCCTATTATGCCTGCTGTTAAAAGCCACACCCTCTCATGAATATGCATTCTGAGGGATACACCCTCTCACCATGAATGATTTCAAACAGCTCTTTTATCATGTAGCATAACAGAACATTCAAACACTTGCTTCAGCTAATAGCAGGATGAAATCATAACATTTCTTATACAGCATAAATGTATAAATGAACTCACCTTTTTATTACCCCCATCCTTATAGATGCACTAAAAAGGTCACATCCTCTCACCATGCTTAATTTTAAAAAGCCACAGCTTATATATATTGTGAATAGGGAGGCTGACCACACCCGTAGAAGACACAGATGCTCCTCCAAAAGCCCCTCTTAAACGCTGATACAATGGGAATAAATACAGTTTACCTCCTCTCTTCTCCCTTACTTGCTGGACTGGTATGGCTGCTTTGTCACGTGATATGCTTTTCGCGCGGCGCTTCACATACTTAAAAGCCTGAACAGCACCTGTCCTCTTGGCTGACTGCTTTGTTTCTCTCTCCTCCCCCAGACATCCTCTGCTCCTGTTGGGGGTCCCGTTCCCGTTGTACAACGTTTTGCACCCCTATGATGTTTGTCTATTCTTTTAATTGAGAACTTACATACGAAGCTCGCTTTACTTCTGAAAGAGACATGTTTGTTTGAAGTGTTTGAATAAAGTTCCCGTCTCTACAGTCTCCTGTGTTTCTGTGCAATTCTGTGACCCAAGAGTGACAATTTATATATTGTGATATATATATAGTGACAGGCGGCCAGGGCCATTAGCCAGCTGGTACACCGACTGGATGGAAGGACTGGGGGAGAGAACACCTACAAGGCACTACCTCCCCCAGGACACTGGAGGGCAGCCCTCTTAGTCAGCTGTGGCACCATGGATTCCCACAAGGCACGCTGGGAGTTGGAGTGTAGCACAGCCCTGTTGGGTTCCGTGGGGGTCACCAGGTGGACCCGCAAAGCCCTACGTGGGGCTTTCACCACACCTGGAGGTGATTCCAGGTCTGATTAATAAGCCACCTTGGAACACTCCAAGGATCTGCTTAAAAGAAGCCTCCTCACTCTATTCGGAGAACCAGAGTCAGGAGGAGGTGGATGAAGCTTTCCAGGAGAGTAGAGGAGAGAAGAGGAGAGGAGAAAGAAAAAGAGAAAGAGAGAAGAAAAGGAATGTGCTTTGGTACTTTTGCTTATTTGAATTGTGCTGCTGGGGGGTCAGTGAGGAAAAGCATCTCCCCTCTGTAAATAAAAGTGTGTTGTGTGCTGCACTTGTATCTTTGCCTGTTTGTGTCGGGTTATATATTGGCAGGCAGTGTGAGCTTAAAACTGAGGCTGTGGGTTAAAATCTCACTACTGACCAAGAGCAAGTCACTTGACCTGCCTGTGCTCCAATTGGAAAATTTAAAAAAAAGTACGATTGTATTTCAAATATTGTAAGTTGCTTTGAATAAAGACATCAGCCAAATAAGTCAATGTAGATGTATATATATATATTATGGGGTGCCAAACAGGCAAATGATTATTACTAGCTGTCCCCAACGGCCAATCCCACGTAGTACTGAAATAGGACAAACTTTGAAATCAATAAAAGATTTAAAAAATGTAATTGTGGCCAAGCGGAAGGTAAAACGTTGAAACATTGGCACTGCATCTGATCGTGTTCAGCTCTGATGGGATAGCATCTCCCATGGGGGAGAAAAGCCAATCAGCAGCTACCCTCTAAAACACATGTAGCTCTGATCTCTCTCTCAAAAATGTCACACGTTACTCCTTAACAATCTGTAGATGATAATGTCTGCTGAACAAACAGGTATTGCTAGCTAAATAGAGGTAGCTGGCAAGAGGTAGCTGGTGAGAGGTACAGCTATTTGAATGGAGGCTGGCACGTGAGTGGGGATGGTCCCACCCCCATCCCAACGGCCGCAGCCTTTCTCTTGGATTTGTGCAAATAAATCAGTACCGCAAGCGAACAAGCGATGAGAGAAGTGACAAAATCAACTGGAATGTTTAAGCCAATTAATAGGAAAAATCCAGATTTATATCCGTTAAGTATTTCTCTCATGAAAAGCGGTCAGACATACAGAAAGATGTTGGGTTTTATTTATATATATATATATATATATATATATATATATATATATATATATATATATATATATATATATATATATATATAAGAGAGAGAGAGAGAGAGAGAGAGAGAGAGAAGAGAGGAAGAGAACAGACAGACCACAATAAAGAGTTGGGATACAACCCTGGTAATCCCATATAATTGCATGAATCAAAACAAATGAAAGGATGCAATACATTGCAGAGACATCTTTTTAGATCTGAGAACTAAACTAAGATGGCCGATGTTCCGGATTAGACAGCTTCTGGCAGAAAGAGGTGGGTCCAGGTGGACAGACACCGCAAGTGATGCCAGTGGGGGTAAAGCTATCAATCTTTCGGCCCGGAGAGGGAAGAAGAGAAGAGACATTATTACAAAGTGCCAGCCCCTGGAGCACTGGGTTATTACTATCACTAGAGTTCCTACACTGTCCCATACTGTATGTGCACTCATGTGAATACATACATACTGTATATATATATATATAGATATATATATATATATATATATATATATAGATATATATATATATAGATATATATAGATATATAGATATAGATATAGATATAGACAGAGAGAAAGACAGAGCAAAGATAACAGATGTGGAGCCACAGAAACAGCTGGAGAACCACCGGCCCCCATTTAATTGTAGGGTGGCTGCTACAAAATTGGCCAAAGAAAACATCACGTGGGGGGCTTAAACAGCAAAACAAAGATGTGCTCCTGAGCAGTCCATTTCACAGGCATCTTCCGGTCCTACGTGGTTTTGTGTGGCTGGTTCCTGGAAGGGGCGGCCTTGATGACTGGACCTGTAAATTCAGTCACTTTGTCTTTCAGATGACGGTCCCCTGAACTGCAGCAAGAAAGAGATGTTACGTTCCAAGTGCACCCCTCTCGACTTGGGATGGTATTGCTTACCTCACCAAAGCCCCCAAGTCATGCATGACTGACAATATATAACATGCCATAGTGGTGCAGTGGATGCTGCCTCATGAATCCTACATCCTCAGTTCAAATTGTATGATTGGTGACTACCTGAGCAAAGTTTTAATGTTCTGGGTGGATTTCTGCTCTGGGTACTTGTACTGCTAAGAGGAAAAATAGCAGCTGGGACAATAACAAATCGGGAGAAGAGACAAAGAACAAAGCAAAGGTCAAGGCAGATTGAAAGCAGGAAAAAATGCCAAAACAGAAATTAGGATGAAAAAATGTGCCTAAAGATCAAAACCAGAAAATCAAGAAACACAAAGCTCACAAGGAATAATCATTTTTGGCTGATTATCCGCAAAGTCGGACAAAGATAAGACATTAGTGGCGTCCTTTCATCCTGTCGTGCTAAAATGTTAAAAATAGAAACTAATGTTCAACTTGGATTCCTCAACATTAAATCCCTAAACTGTGCTCAAAAACTCATTAAATAAAGGAAAACAATACAAATAAATAATTAAATCAGAAAGTATCATATAATAATTCTCTGGCTCTCCTCTCACGTTCCAAAAAATATGAGCTAGGCTATTCAGCTATATAAACTGGCCCAGTGTGGGTGTGCGTGACTGGTGCCCACTCTAATTTTTGTTGTTGCTTTAAAGGACACCCAAATGACTATGCATTGGACTAAGGATGTAATGAGGATACCATGTTGTTTTGTTTTTATAACTACACATTGTACTGTATATGGGTTCTAAAATTCATATGTTCTACTTTTGCAAGGTATTAAAAAGCCACACCTTTTCATTACATGTGAAATTAAGAAACTATCCAACACCGGTGTATATGCACTCAAAAAGCCGGGTCCTCTAATTATACTTTCATTTAAAATCCAACACCTCTCATTATAAATGATACTAAAAAGCTACACACTATGATTACATATACCTTCCCAAATCTATACCCTCTCATCATGATTTTAAAAGGCCAAATCCTCTCATTATATACGTCTTTAGCCTCACATTACATATTACATGACATTCAATTCACAGCATATTCAAATGCAGGGTCACAAGGAAACACGTTTTTCAACAAAATCATACCCTTACTATATAGGAAAATGAAATGTGACACTTGCACACCTATTAAAGGTTGCATCATTTTCTCATCTATGAAATTGAAAAGCTACTCTCTTTGTAACATATCTGCTGTAAAATGAAGATGCAGAAAATTTGAGGTTGCACCACAGACTACACTGTGTAATGGTGAAGCTGGAAATGAAAACCACTGACTGATGTAAGAGTGAAGCATTTTGTTTCTGGGTTGGCCCACAAATGATGATGGGCAAGGCAGGAGACGGGGCTTATGATTACATAATGGATCTACTGCTGTGCAATTTCCACATGGCAAAAGGGGTGTAAGGTCTCTAAAAAGGTTAATTGATCAGGCCAGGCCTCCTTTACCTGTCTGGTAATGGTTTTATCCTAATGGGCTTAATCTCTATTCTAATAACCTGCCTCAGACTTTGCAGGCCCATGAAGGATTTAAGCTTCAGAAATAAACTTAAATGTCCCAAAACTCACAAAATCTTCACAAGGGGGCAGGGAACCATAAACCCTAAGCTTGCATGTAATGGGCAAACAGGGAATCTTTATAAGATTTATTTAATCAAAACAGAAAGATATAACAAGAAGCTCAAGAGGGCAAATATAGTCAAAAGGATTGGGCTAGATGGCAATCCACAGCAAAAAATTCCCAATACACAATCCAGAAGAATAAACCAATAACATAGCTGGAAAATAATTAAAAAAAAAACACAAAATCCAAAGAGAAAACAATACTCACCAACTCCAAAATACATGAATGATCTCCAACATCTGAGCCTTCTCAGCAGACTAACTCTATGTAGGGAGAGGGAGGGCTCAAGAGTGGTGATGTCACAGTGGTCCCGCCTCATGGAGCTCCACCCACAAAGAACCAGTAACATAAGCACATTTAAATGGACAGTACATAATTATAGAGTTACACATGAAGCAACAGAAATAACATAAAGACATGAAAAATAACAAATCATAATTAAGAAACACAGCGAATAAAAGAAAATATACATAAATTAACACTGATACATAACAATAATCACTCAGACCTCGATAGAAACACACAAGCCTCATGCATGTGAAAGTTGCATATTCCGAATCTACATGTCATCTATGCAAAAATTCCCAGAATAAATTCTTAAATTTATACTCTACACTTCTTATATAATATTAATTCAGCCCAAAATGTCATTATAAATGGCTTTTAAAAAGCATACAAGCCACAATATCTTTTTGGGTAGCTCCTGTAATATCCACATGCTTGATTAGTAGAAGCCTTTTAAAGATTACACCTTCTAATTAAATATGCTGTCTAAAAAAATCACACCCACCCGAAATATGTGCTGTCTAAAAGCCATCCCCCTCTTCCTATATGCTGTCTAAAAACTAAAAATCTCTCATTATTAATGGACACTAAGAGTCAAACATTTCTTCATTGTATAAGAAATGAAGAAGCATTGCCCTTTCATTGTACATCTTTTTAAAGCCACAGTTCCTCATCATATAAGATGGTGGCAGGAAACTCTTTGTTTGATTGGATACATAATTCCCCGCCCTCTAATTACATTTGTTTTCTAAAAAGCCACACCCACTACTCCTCTCTCAAAGCCATGAAATCTCATTATGCTTATATGCCTCTATTCGTCCATCATTAAGCCACACCCACTCATTATTATTAGTATATTTAAATGCCACACTCTCTTTCCACTTATATTTTAAAAACCATCATCACCCAAAATGCAGTACTCTGAAAGCCACAAGCTCTCTGTTTATTCATCTAGCTATTCAGCTCATTGTGCTAAGAAACTTACACCATTACATTCACAGAGCTTGGTAAGCATATCCTGTCTCACTTTAGGGTGTTTAAAAACCACACCATTCCAATGCTATGATATCTTAAAACCACAAAAAGCCTGTAAAAGCAGGTGATTAGTTGAAGTTAAAGTCTAGCCTAGGTCAGAGCCTAAACCAAGTGTTAGGATCTTCTCTGAAGATGGATGTCCATTGCAGGGTGCACACACAAAGCCATCATTGGCAGATGGCAATTTTTTAGGAGCGTACAATTGGACTGAGACTGAGAGCAGCAGATCAAGCAAACTGAACACAGATGTCCTCTTCCCAAAAGTTGAACCAGGTGGCACCACTCAATTATTGATGCTTCCACTGGTCACAACACCTCCTCACTGTCTGTGACATCTTTATATTGTCACCAATTCTAATTAATTTCATACTGCCATTTTGCATCTGTTCTTCCAGGTCTGTATCTGAGGTCTCTAGTTTCTATCTCCCCAAGTTAACTTTGATTTATCATTTGATTTTAAACTGGATGTTGAGTTCCACACATACTGATGTCCTTCGTTTCTTTTGTGTGTTGAAAGGCCAGGTCACAAATGCCAGGAGAACCAGTAACTACAACGTGCCACACCAGATAGCAGCACAAGAATCTCTTTCTTGGTGATATTCCTCAGGTGGAATGCAAAGTGCAGAACCTGCCATTGAACTTTTTTGTGAGAACAGAAAGATACTATAAGGAGCAGTGTGGCATTAAATATTTAAATAAAGTCCAGCTTTGCCAAAGCATATTGAATGAAGGATTAGTGCAGGTCTCTATAGCACACCGCCGCCACCGCCACCGCCTTTATGCACCACAGCTGTGAATGAAAAACTTTTTTTTCCAAACAAAATCTCATTGTGTAAATGAAATAAAGGCAGGGGAGGACATCAATGAGCTGGAGTGACACTCCCATGGAGGCTCTGAGGACAGAGACTGCAGTGTTCTTCTGAATGAGCACTGCCAACCATGGCTGAGGTGAAACCACATCATGGGAAGTATCTGAAGCCTTGTTTCACTAAGGTGTTTTAAGGCCAGAGGTCCACATGACCATCATCATCTAATTCTTCCACATGAAGCCTGAAAACCATGAGGACTGATTGAGATCATTTATGTTGCGTAGAATGCCCAGTGGGGACTGGGTGGTCTCGTGGCCTCGGAACCCCTGCAGATTTTCTTTTGTTTTTTTCCAGCCCTCTGGAGTTTTATTTTTTGGTTTGTTTCTGTCCTCCCTGAGCATCGGACTTTACTTTGTTCTTTGTTACTTAGTATTGCCTAATGTTATTTTTATATTTGTTCTTTTTTTCTTTTTTCATCTTGTAAAGCACTTTGAGTAACATCATTTGTATGAAAACGTGCTATATAAATGAATGTTGCTGTTGTTATAAATGTGGCTCATGGGTAAAGCTGCCCAAAGTAGGTGGGCACTAATGGTTTTAAAAGAGGAAGGCCCTACCCTGCTCAACTTCTCTGTTTCACACTCACACCTGAAAATTGTGCCAGCAGGTCTTATTTGTAATAAGTGTAAAGTTCTCAAAGTTTATCAATGAAGACCACTAAACATACTGGTGAAGGTGAATCTGAAAAAATAAACATAAAATGTTACTCAAGCTATAAATAGGATCCAAGCGGCTGAAATATGGTGTACCGGTAAAGGAGCATTGTGTCTCAGAAGACCCCTGCAAAGAGGCAAAAGTGTGGCACGGGAGAGAAAACGAAACTCCAGAAACTATGAATATGATCCAGACAGTGGAAATATAGCAGGCTGAGAAAACTTGATCTCTGATGACTGTAGACATTAGTGTGGCTGTATCTTGGAAAATCACAAAACGCTGGAGGAGATGGGGAGACCACAGGGACACTTGAGCTGATTAACACCATTGAAGACACTGAAAGTGGTGCGAATATATCACAGGGTGTAAACTCACCTTGTCATACCTGAGACTGTGGGCATTGGTAGGTGAAATCTGGATGTAAAAACAGTAGATGACAGAAGATCAACGTACAGTGGTGACGAGGATTGTTTGGAGATGAGTGGGCACGCGCCTTTCACAGATGGTTTTTTAGTACAGTGTCAATTGGGAATTGTGCGTCTCTTCTGGGAAATGAATTTGAGGATTTGAGTGTGTCATGGGCACTTACAGTACATGTCCTCATCTACCATCCTTAGAACAATGGACTACAACCAAGAAGAGGAACCATAACGGTCTAGAACCAGGAGGCTGCCATCATCTTAAGACCATCAGAGCAACAGACTATGATGACAGTATTATTCTATGTTTTTTCATCTTCCCTTTTTGTCTCCTCAGTGGCAATTAAATGGAGTTACCACTGGGACTTCCAACCCTTTTAAAATCTCTTTTTCTCTTTGATTATTACAATGGGTAAAAGAGAAGACCAGAAGAGAGCAGTGAGACTCCAAATCAGAATCACTTTATTGCTTTTACATGAAACGTACCAGAATTGATTTTGGTTAGGTGCAAAAACATGGGATACATGACAATACCAATTCAAGACAACACAATTTCAATCCAGCCTTAACCTGACACTGTGCAAACCGCACATTTAAATAGCACATTTTCATTCAAATTATGTAGCTTTAAAAGATGAAAAAGGAAAAATATGAAAATAAGATTAGGCAATACTAAGTAACAAAGAATAAAGTAAGGCCCAATGGCCAGGAGGACAGAAGAAAACAAACAAAAAGAAAAACTAGAGAAAAAAAACACAAAATCTGCTGGGGTTCCAAGGCCACGAGACCACCCAGCCTCCCCAAATACAAGTTTCTGGAACAAAAACATTTACAAACTTCAATAGTACCGTCAAATAAATAGAAAAACTATACAAAATAATATAGATATTAAACAGTACAAGCTGAGCAAGTATGAAGTATTTATGAATAGACCAACAGCACAGTTACCAGTTATACAGTCTGTTACAAAAACAGTTAGGAGTAGCCCTATGTAAGTTTATTTAGGATATGAATGCTTTGAGGATAGAAGCTGCGGAGATGGCACGTAGGTCGGGTCACGATAGACTGGTACCTCTTCTGTGATTTCAATGTAATGTACAGATGGCTGCTGGGCTGGATGGAGTCAGATGCAATCTTTCCCGCTCTCTTTTTTGCTCTGGCGATGAACAGATCTTTCAATGCTGGGAGACATCAGCCAATGATTTTCTGTGCTGAACAAATTACCCGCTGCAACCAACTCTTAGAAAGAGAACAGACAGAAACAAACCAAATGGCGATGGAGGGGATCACAATACTCTCAATGATGGCTGAGTAAAAATGTGAACAATATACACCATGATAAGCCAAGTTTCTTAAGTTCGAAAAGGAAGACCAATCTCTACCTGGCTTTCTTAATGATGGAGGTGATGTGCTTGTCCCATTGTAATGTATTAGTGAAAGTAGTCCCCAGGAATTTAAACGACTGAACCACAGACACAGTCTGGCCAGTAATTTGCAAAGGTGGACAGTCAGTGACTTGTCAGTCCTCATTTCCACTGTCTTAATAGCATTGAGTTCCAAGTTGTTATGTACT
Organism: Erpetoichthys calabaricus; assembly: GCF_900747795.2. NCBI lineage: Eukaryota > Metazoa > Chordata > Cladistia > Polypteriformes > Polypteridae > Erpetoichthys > Erpetoichthys calabaricus. The sequence goes on from NC_041405.2 coordinate 51,548,053, forward strand.
GCAGTACACCATTCTAAAAGATGGCCCACCTCTCTTTGATAGGAAGACATGTCATTATTAGTAATGAGACCTTCTACGATTGTGCCATCTGCAAACTTTAGGTTAGATTTTTACAGATTTGTCCATGGAGCTACAGTCATTTGTATAAAGTGAAAACAGGAGGGGGTGAAAGAACACATCCTATGCTAATTGACATTGGATTTGACAGATGGGGGACCCAGTCTCACATACTGCTTCCTACCTGTCAAGAAATTCATAATCCACTGGCAGACACCATAGGGTACACCTTACTCTAGGGGTCCACAACTCCAGTCCTGAAGGGCCCCAGTGGCTGTAGGTTTTCATTTTAACCCTTTCCATTAAGAGTGCCACATTTTTTTCTGGAATGGTCTTCAGACAGACATGAATGAACGAAGAGTACTTCAATTTGTCCAGACTGCAGAAGTCTCTCTGTGGTCAATATGTCTTCTGGGGTGACCCACTAGGACTCAAGCAGATAATAAGATTAATAATATCAGGATATCATCTTTGCCTGGAAATGGAGCAAAAAGGAACCTCAAGGAACAATTTCAGCAAATATTGGGCTGGGGGCTACATTTAGAGACCATTCTCAAGCAGGGCCAAATACCATATAAAAGGAAGCTGATGTTATCTCCTATCCTTCATCTGTATGTCTGAGTCTAGAACAAGATTGTCTGAGCTGAGACAGCTGAGCTGTCTGAGCACCCATTCCCCATGCTGACAGCACATAAGTTTGAACCACATGACTGTAAGGATAGCCTTGAGTGTCTGTGGCATTCTCTTAAGTCGTTTACTCATGGAATCTCTTGATCTCCTCCATGCGCACAGATGTTGAGAGTTAAATCAATACTTCCTGGGAGTTAGTGGCTCAGGTTGTCCCAGCAGCCCTCATTGAAGGACACGGGCATGAAGAGTATTAAGATCAGGCTTCACAGTGAGTTGGAAATTCAACTGGGAACTTATTGATTTCAAAAACCTTTGCCCACTGGGTCACAATGGCTCCTCTGATGGGTACAAGAGGGTGACATAATTGAAATTGGGGACTGATCTCAAGTTAAGGGCTCTTTGGTAGCTTACTGGTTCAGTAGACCTCCTTGAACGGATCAAGTAGCGAGAAGGAGAACTAAGATCAGGACTCAATGGCAGTTAGGCATTTGGGCAGCTGCTATTATTTCAACCTTTCTACCAAGAAGCCACTGAATGTACCCAGGAGAATGAGAAGATTGAAATCAGGAGTTTACTGGGAACAGGTGGCACAACTATGAGCTTACTGACTTTCAAAGCAGAGCACAAGAAGAGGAGAGGACTAAGGTAAGCTATTGGTTGTCACCTAATGGCTTTGCCCAGTGATACACAGAAGGACAAGATTGGTCAAAGGGGTTCACATCACTAAGAATTTCACTGTACTCTGTACACGTGACAATAATGACCCAATACAACTTTACGCAGATATGTTTAAAAAGCACAAAAAGATGAAGGGTTCCAAGATTCGGGTCACACTAGGGTGGGTGTTTCAATGAGGAGCCTTCTGGTTTCAAACCTTTTAACCACCCACAGACTCCTCCGGAGGGTACCAGGAGTGAAGGGCACACAGGAGTCACAGGATTCCAGTCTTTCACCCACAGGCTGTGTATATAGTGCACAGATGTGTATTCATATTTTACATATTTCTTTTCTCAAGTACGCCTCTTGCACGCCTCATGACCCATATACCCTTATCCTAACAGAATCCTAGGTGCATGGCACCTCTGCCCACAGGCTGGGGCTTGTCCGCTTTCTGCAGGGCCCACAGCTCGACTGAATCTTTCAAGACTGGTAAAATCTGAAAAGCAAACGACAGACGATCTGTTCACGATTCAGCAGTATGTCCCCAAGGCACAAGAGCGGAAATTCCTCAACAATGGCATTTGGAAAGATATTCGTTCTGCCATGTTTTAAAATGTATTTTCCTCATAAATGCTGATTACAGCAGCCGCCTCACCCTACTGCTGGGGGCCCCTGGCGGGAGCAGGACTTGATTTCAAAAATATATTGAAGATCCATCTGGCAGATTCACTAGGGAAATAAAACACAATATCCTTTTTATTACTCTGGGGGGCTGCTCTGGGGTTAACTAGGGTCGTCTTTTCAGGTCCTCTGCCTAAGAAAACAGAGGAGGCGTTATTGATATGTTAATGTTAATAAAATAATAATCAGCCACTAGGGAACTGAAGGAGTGTGAGGAGTGCTGTCTGGGAGGAGAGACACTTGCTGTCCAGGTGGTCCTCAGACATAACTACTAAGGACAATGTGATCTTTATTCTGAAGAAGATGTGCTTCACTCAGTAGTTGAGAGGCTCATGAGAAGCCATGAAGGAGCGTGGCTTGAGGTGCTTGGTGACCCAAAACCCAGAACAACAAGAAGCTGATCTGGTCAATGGATTGGTGACAATCATATCTGTCATCCCAGTCACTTATTCATGTCACATGCTTATCCACTCAGATGCCCACATCATTATTTAGGTCATTTGCCCAGAATCGATTCAGGAATGTCACTGAGGCATCCAGGCATCTTCAGATATCAGTCACTCAAATATCTGGCCAAATATCCTATTCCTACCATTCAGTTACCCACCCCCTAAGATGCCCACTAAATTCTTTCTTTTTATATTTAATGCTCAGTTACTCTCTCATACAGTCACCCAGATTGCCTTTCTCCAAGGCTTTCACTTGTATTTTTCACTCACACAAATGTCCTATCATCTCGATACTTTCTTAAATGTCCCACTCTGATGGCAGTCACTTGAATACAGAACTATATTGATCATGTAGTCCTCCACTCCCATCTTTGTCACAGAAGCCCCCTCAAATCAATTATACTGGAGCTCCAGACACCTACCAGGAACTAAGAGGGATTTGCCACTCAGGAGGCCTGTCAGGTGTGACACTTGGGCACATACAGTATATACTGCAGGAATGTCGCTCAGATGACCACTCCTGTCACTTAAATACCCACTGTTACAAAGATGCCCATGCCTCCCTTTCATTCGTGTCAATTCCAATCACCTGACTACACACCCATATAACCACTCTTGTCACTCAATTTCACATCCCTATTTGTCATTTTGGATTTATTTCAAATCTTTCTTAGTCCACGCTAGATATCCAGCCTAATTGGTCATACTGGTGCTCACACAGCACTTACCCATGTCATAAAATCCAAACATCTACCTCAAATTAAGGCTGACCTTCTCACCAGCTGCCGCATGTATCTACGAACCAGTAGATCTGCCAGTCAGAGGCTCTCACATCTGTCACCTATGGGGCCTTCTTATCACCTGGATGCCAACTTACAACTGTCATTCGAAGAAATATACAATACATCTATAACTGCCAGACATGTGTGCCCAGGGTACATTTTGAAAGCTACAAACAGGTAGGAAAACAGAGATGTGATGCAGTCGCTAACAACTTTTCCTTCTTCACCTCCAGAATGAATGAAACCAGTAGGATTAGTGATGTAATTTCCAGTTTGGCTCCGGAAATCTTGCTCCTCTTTAGCTATTTAAGAACAAAGTGGACAAAAAGTTGGCATTCATTCACGAATCTTCATGTGAAAAAGCTGGAGTTACATCCTGGGAAGCAGTCTTTATAGGATGTGGATGCCGAGAAAAAAGCTGCAAGGTCCTTTACAGCTTACTCAAGTGCTACTGGTTAAATGGGGCATCTGCTACTGATCCCAACACTTTATATGTTTGTCATTCTGTTTTACTTTATGCACAATATATAAATATATAGCATATATTGTGAATAAAACAAAAAAATCATTTGAAGGGTTGTGTTTCAGAGGGGTGCCCCATTTGCTACCCAGTAAGTTAGGTGGACAAGGATGAATTAAATGGTCATTCTACTACTATTCACCAACATGAGTCTTCCCTCTATGTTTCCCTTCACCAACACCCATGAAACATTTCTTGCATGAGTTACAATATATTGTCACACATATGCACATGAGACACAGTTTATGGGCGCGAATAAATGTATTTCTCCACCAGACCAGGGGCTGGCGCCATACCCTAATTCTTTTTCTTCTTTCCCTCTGCAGACCATTAGATGAACCTACTTCATAATAATGTCACTTCCTCTTCCAGCCCCACAGAACCCGCCTCCTACAGGTCCTTCAGAACCTATGACATCATTTCCATTTACAATCCTGCCTCTTCCTACCAGTCATCTATATATCAGCCATCTTTGTCTTTGAACTTCAGTTCTGTTTGGGATTCAAGTCTGTAAAGACCTGTTATTGCTTTTTTGCCTTTCACAGCCTTCAGCGTTTCAAGTACAGTATATGGGGTGGCTACCCCAAACCTTTTTCTGTCTTCTTCTCCTTTTTTTTTTACAATATACAAAAATTATAAAAAGAAGAGATAAACAATAAAAATGTTTTGGTGTTCCTGTGGATGCCCCGCATAACACTAAGGTAGTTAAATGAGCAGAAAAGAAAAAATAAACCAGATGGAAACTGAGTGAGCGTCTTAACAGCTCCTCAAGATGTAGAAGTCTTCCTTAGACAAAGAGGTGTGTCATCTTTAGAAGTTGGGTCCACACTGAACACGGACCTCCTGCCTGGTCCAGGGTTTTATAACATCAGAAGCAGAAGGAGTGGAGCTGGTGATGGTGGAAGCAGAAATGATGTTGATAATCTTCCAGATTGCTTTCCTCCATTGTAAAGGATATGGAAATACTGTTGGTGATGGTGTCACATTCAAAACATTTTTTGACACAAACTCCCTGTGCTCACATGCATGATACACACACACACACACACACACATATAAATCCTCTATATTTTCAGATTCACACCTTGTGAGTACTTTACAGGCTTCATTTTCTTGCTCTTTATAATTCAAGAGTGGAGGAGGACACCCTTGAGGATGTCTGAGGTTATTTTCTCTGTGGTACCGGAAGTCCTGTTCCTTCCATCTCACGCGCTATTTAAGAAATGGATCTTTGTCCTCAGGAGCTCAACGTGTTGGTTGTAGAAGCCCTAATATGAACTGAACAGTACTTTGCATTATTATATTTTTTTGTTTTGCACGTCTATAGGGGAGGAGCAAAAGTTTTAGATTTGTCAAAAATTTTAATCTGCGGTTTTTGACAGATCTTGATGTTTTAGGGTCCCCTGATACCGGAAATATCGCTATCTCGATGCTGGGTGTGTGTCTGTATGTCACAGTTACTTGGGGACAGTCTAGAGCGGCTGGATGGGAAAATACCAAACTCAAAACTTAAGCCTGTTATGCGATGACAATGTGCTGATTAGTTTTTGAGCCAAATCAGGCAAGAGAAAGAAGTCCTCGGGGGGAACCCTTAAATACCATAATTCTGCAATTAATTATGAATTCTTCTCATCAATTGCTATTGTTAATGACCTATTTTAGGATCAGAAAGATAAGCATAATTACTGAAATGTTATTGAATAGTTTGGGTAACTTGGTTCCTAGGGCGCAAAGCCAACTGAGGCTCACATCCACATTTTTTTGTGAATACTTCATTAGCATTGAACAGAGTTCCACCATGGACCCCAAAACTTTATCTGTGTATTGCTTATCTCTATATACACAGATGGGTATGGGCATTGAGAGTAAGTTATGGGTTTGTGTTGGACAAATACAGGGATAGAATTAAGTGTGACACAATTGTCCCATCTGTTTCCTTAGAACAGAGGAAAAGAAAATCCTAGATAGCCACCGAGGTGACATCGATACCTTTGAAGCCCCAACCCTTCCAGTAGTGGAGATATTTAAACCAAACAGCAACCAGAAGTTGGCATTCAGACTCGGACTTCAAAGGACATTGGAAATCTGTCCCTCTGAGGAACTTGCATGTGAAACAGTATGTCCACTCCTATCACCCAGTGACTCACTCAGGGGGACAGTTTTACCCACTCACCTGAAAAAGACTAACCAGGATTTGTTGCATTTCATTCTTCAATCCAGGCAGCCTGTCAGATTTGTCCCAGACAGACACTTGGATCTGTGGGCCCGAATGATTGCTTCAGTTCATCTCAGGATATCCTCTCTTATTCATTTTGCAGATTGCCCCTTAGATTATTTTATGCTATGTCCCTTATCTGACCATCCACCCCCCTTAGATCCAACTTGCGGCAGACATTCTAAACACCAAGTCATAAAACCAAAAGGCTGCTGTTTTACTAAATGACAATGCATAATCCATGCATAACCCCCATAAGTAGAATAGTATTGGTATACTCTAGCTAGTTCTAACTGCACTGACTAAACATTATTCTCAGTTAGTGATCAGCCTTGCCATGTGTAAGGTGTAGAGGGCACATGGTTTTAAACCGTGCCTATGTGCCTTCTGGGTGTGTGAAGTAACATGTAAGACAAAGCACTTAATTTAAGTGCTGCACCGTACGCTTAAAGCGTACAGAAGAAGAAGTAAAGAACTTGTAAGTAAAGAAATAACTAAAGTTTCTCAAGAAAAGCTAAGTTTAGAGAAGATACATTTTTCCTTTTTTTTTGCCTTTTAGTCTACATGTGTAACAGCTTTTTTCTTTATTCTTTTGTGGATTATTTGCTTTTAATTTTCACTAAATATTTTTAAAATGAACTTTTTGACTGAGAGATTTCTTTCAGCATGCATTTTACCCATGCTTGAAATCACCTTATACTTCGGCGGCTACAGTGTCTTTGGCACAAGGAAGGCTGGCTCTTTTCTGCCACAGTTTTCTTCTGCTCCCCTTTATTTGATTTTATTGTTTTTTTTTCTTTTTATAGTCACAGAAATGTAGCTGCAAGATAGCCATGTTTCTTCATTGAATAATCAATGTGAAGGAGCCATCCAGGTCGCTGCTCATGCACTGACAGGTTTCTGATTAATGAGGAATTAAACGTGCTGTCCTGGCTGACTGGTGACGCTCCAGAGTAAGACTTCATTCATCCCATTCACAGACGCTGCTACCTTTCAGCTGATTCAGTGCTTTTGAGAATCGCTGCTGGAGCTCTTTGACTGCAAAGAATATGCAACACATCCCGATAGCTGGACTGGCCTTCTTTCATACTAAAGCCCATCCTGCCATGGGAAATAAACAAAGCCCAGTGATATGCCCTACTACAGGTCTGCTACTTATAGTTCGTATTCTGCTATCCTTGGACTGACTTGGGCTTTTAGTGTATGTGACTTGTGAGTGAGATCTGTGTGAGTTAACCACCAATTTCTAGAAGGGCACACTTACCCAGGTAGGACATGGGTGGTGCCAGACAGAATTCACACAACTTGTATTCCCTTTTCTTCCTTACCTTATGACTCATCAACTGGGGATTTGGTTACAAGCTTGGATGTTCCCCTTTATTTGCCAACACTAAATGAGTCAACATTGTGTTTCCATTCTAGACAGCATTATCTCTAGCAGGGTGTGCCACTCTGGTGCTGCACATAAACCTGCATATTTGTGGGATTCCTCCCTGGCACGGTTGCCAGACTAGACCTGTGCATAGGCATATTGGTTTTCATGGAGGGTGTGAACCAGAAGTCTGGCACCAGGCATATCCTCACACACACTGGAGCTGAGTTCATCTGAGCCTTCAGAGGAAAGTCATTCTGATATCAGGCACATGGGGTATCAGGCTATCATCGGGCACCATACGTAGGTGAAGTACACTTTAAGTGCATCATTTTTACAGTGTTGCCCATTTACCGGGTGGGAGGCAGGACTTCACCCAGCATACCACCCAGGCACATGCCAACAGATTATAGGTCGGCCACACACCCATCTTCTAAATCCTCTCTCCTTTATCCCTCCTTGCTGCCCCGTTGCTTTATCGCCAAATGTTTATTACCAGATTACAAATTGAGATGGAGAGCTGAAAATCCCAAGAGAAGCCGAGTCATGCTGGAATAATCACTGTGCTCATATGTTTTCAACAAGAGCCAGAGGGATCTCATTGTATGGGGGTTAGAAGGTAATTCTGCAATGCTTCTTCATGCTGGACATTTGTCATGCACTGTGTTACGTCTGTCTGATAGCGTGCATTTCTCAAATCACCACACAAGAATGACATCCTTCACTGGGCGCACACCACATCGCAGCCGCTGCTAAACTGCATCAGTCACACACAAGGTAAAGTAAACCGAGAAGGAGGAGGAGGAGAACAGGAGGCATCTTAAGCAGCTGCACCCCAACATTCTATGCCTACTCCAGCCCGGCTTGCCTTTCAACCTTCAGGGAGCAGGGAGACGTGAATACCGTGGCGAAGCAAGGAAGGGAATGAAGAGCCCGGAGTGACGGACGGCCTTATATAGGCAGGCAGCCAACTACGTGGGAGGCGTGGGGATGGGGGACCCTACGCCGCCTCACACGGCGACCGAGCTGCAGGCTATGGATGTATATATGTACGTAAGTAGGATTCAGTTAGCGTTGGGAACCTGCGTACCAAATTTCTTGAAGATGGGCCCATAAGTAACAAAGACCGTTGGAAAGTTCAATATGGTGGCCGACAGTGGCGTGATACCACTGAAATAAGTATGTACATCAGTTTTGGTTAGCTCAGGGAAGCCGCCTACCAAATTTCGTGAAGATGGGGCCATAAATAAGAAAATTTAACATGGCGGACGTTTTCGATCGTTATGACCATTACGAGTAGAATTTCGAAATGAAACCTGCTTAACTTTTGTAAGTAATCTGTAAGGAATGAGCCTGCCAAATTTCAGCCTTCTACCTATACAGGAAGTTGGAGAATTAGTTATGACTGAGTCAGTGAGTCAGTGAGGGCTTTGCCTTTTATTAGTATATATATATATATATATATATATATATATATATATATATATATATATATATGGAAGAGAAGGTCTGTGATACGGTTTGCATATTTGCAGTTGTAGATCCACAAAGGGAGAAAAAACGAATCACGTATCATAAAATAGTTTTATTCCTGAGCTTTCAACCCCTATCAGGGGTCTTCATCAGAGGATAATGCTTAGACTTACAAGAATCAAAGGCAATATATAGCAACACATTCAGTATGGGGGGGGCATTGGGGGGGTGGGTGGAGGTGACTAAGTCAGTATAATCAAGGGGGGGGGGGGTTGTATAGTTTAATTAATGTGTATATGTCCTTCTTAAGTTGGCATATGCTGGGTTTATGTCCAAGTGTCTGTTGATGGCGTTTTCATCTGATAGCCAAGACTCGGCCAACTCTCTGGCGCTTTTTGTACTGGCCTTAAATTTTACTTTTACGTTGTCCCAGTTGAATGTGTGTCCTGTCGAATTAGTATGTGCATATATCAAAGATAGTGCGTCCTTTAATCTGATGGCGTTGCGATGTTCCTGTACACGTGTTGAGATTTTTTTTGACGTTTGTCCTATGTATACAGCTGAGCAAGAATTGCATGGAATACTATAAACTGCGTTTCGTGTTTCGGCTGTCGATTTCTTGTTTTTAGCATTAAACAGCTGTATACATAGGACAAACGTCAAAAAAAATCTCAACACGTGTACAGGAACATCGCAACGCCGTCAGAAGAAAGGACGCACTATCTTTGATATATGCACATACTAAATCGACAGGACACACATTCAACTGGGACAACGTGAAAGTAAAATGTAAGGCCAGTACAAAAAGCGCCAGAGAGTTGGCCGAGTCTTGGCTATCAGATGAAAACGCCATCAACAGACACTTGGACATAAACCCAGTATATGCCAACTTAAGAAGGACATATACACATTAATTAAACTATACAACCCCCCCCCCCCCCGATTATACTGACTTAGTCACCTCCACCCACCCCCCCAAAGCCCCCCCCCCCATACTGAATGTGTTGCTATATATTGCCTTTGATTCTTGTAAGTCTAAGCATTATCCTCTGATGAAGACCCCTGATAGGGGTTGAAAGCTCAGGAATAAAACTATTTTATGATACGTGATTCGTTTTTTCTCCCTTTGTGGATCTCCAACTGCAAATATGCAAACTGTATCACAGACCTATATATATATACTATACAAAAATGGCCTACCTCTGTCAAAACTCTGGCTTGATAACACAAGTCCCAGCAAGAACCTTTACACATTGAGAATTTAATTGGTATTCAACAAAAAAGAGCAAAAATGGTAAAAGGGCAACAAGGACCTGCCTAAACAGGAAATCCAAAGAAAATAAGTAAAAGTGCAAAATTCAAGAACTAAAGTAAAATATCTACAAAAAATATAATACCTGGTTTAGTTCTTATTTATCAATTCACTGCCAATTTGTGCAGAAATGTGCTGACAGTACGCCATTATACACAGAAGTTAAATATGGTGTCCCGCAGGGCTCAGTACTGAGACCTTTACTTCTTTTAGACAGAATTTAATGGCACTCACTTTTGTTTAAATTCTCTCCTTTGCTACAACATCCAGGGGGTCCAGAGTGTGTCCTATAACTTAGCCTGCCCTTTTAATTAGCCTGTTGATTCAGTGGACCTCTCTTGAAGTGATGTTATCAGCCCAGCAGGCCACAATGTAGACAATCACACTGGCCATCACAGAGTTGTAGAAGATGTGAAGAATGTCACTGCCCACATTAAAGGAACACAGTCTCCTGAGGAAGAAGAGTCTGCTCTGCCCTTTGTTGTATAGTTCATCTGTGTCACAAGACATTACAATATGTGCAACAGAGCTCCGACAACACTCAATGATCCACTGAAGAGCCAACTTCCCATCCTTACATAAAAAGAGTGAGGGTGGTCCTTCAGCAGTGACGTCAAGGTGGCATTCCACTTACAAAACAGAAGGAAGAACCCTTAAAGTAAATACAGTAAATATATAGAGAGAAACAAAATTTGAATAGCAATAGCACTTATTCTGTAGAAAATGCCAATTACAATGAATGTAGAGCTAAAACTCTTACACTGACTATTGTATTTTCCTATGATTAATGTTAAGCAGAAGGTCGTTTTCATTTTTTTTCTCTGAGAACTTTTCATTAAAACTAGGACATGGGACCTAGAGTGCCGCCATGCTAAATATCTTTGGCACTGTGACATTAGTCACCGCTGACACTGACAAGGGAACAGGTTGCAAAAAGGTGCCATAATTACACCATGGACGAAACAATAAAAAGTATTAACCACAATGAAATGACCAAGAATAATTCCAAAAAAAATGAATGGACAAGTCAGAATACTTATACTCATGCATCACATCCCCACAGTTCAAGATTGAACTCTGCTTATGTGGATTCTGCTCCTTCTCCCTGTTTTTGTGTTGATTTGTTTTTTTCTGTTTTTTTTTCAGGTACAACAATGCTTTTGTTTGTATGCGCACCACCATCTTATGTTTCTGATTTTCATGGGTGCCAACATTTTGTGTGGTCACTGTGATGCTATATAGTTGCTAAGCAGAGTGACCTGGGACATCATGGCACCCATGTAACATAAAATGAAGATGCGGTTAAAGCTGTGTCTGGACCTGGTTGAAAAGTAAAACCCTTTTGAGAGACCCTTTTGAGTGCTATTGTGGCTGGAAACTCCTGGTTACAAATCGAGTTGTGTGAGAAGTCCCCTGTCTTGTTATATCAGTAAAGGTCTGAAGATCTCTTGAGAATTAGTGTCACTGACATACCTTCTGAAACGCTCCTAAAAATAAGCTCTACCACTCAATAAGTACTCTTGGTTCATCAGTGTCACATGCCTGTTAGGGGGTCTCCACACCTGGCTCAGTTTTTCCAGTACTTTTTTTCTTTATGTTTATAAATTGGTTTTCACTTTTCTCCCTTAGAATTGAGCCAATGGGGGCAGGACCTCTGCTCACCATATCTTTTAGTGCTGTGCGCTGCAGACGTGTTTTAGTTCAGGCTTTGGTTTTTGCTGCAGGTCCATGCCGGATGGCTTGGGACGGTTTGCTTTGGCCACTTTCTCAATCTCTGGCTTTAGTTTGGCTCTTCAAGTTACGACTTTTCTTCAGTTCCTAGTGAAAAGGATTACTGCTGTTTTTCTGTTTTGAAAGCAGACATTTTTTATGTTAATCTCTAAAGGCTATCTGATTTACTTTATTTCTAAATTTTCTGTGGACATGTTTGCTTTGTTAATGTTTTGATCTTCATTCAGGGTTTACTAGACTTTTCATTTGTGTTTCCTGCTTCCTTTCTTTTAATTAAATTACTTTGCTTGGTTATGTATCTACTTAATTACATCTGTTCTTTAGATACTTAAATTTTCCCTTTCGTAATTAATTTTCATGGTTATTTCATTTAGTCAATTGATATATTTCCTTGTTTGCTTCTTCTTTAATTATTGTTTATGTGTTTATTATTATCATTTGCAGAGACACTTATGGTTTAATAAAAGCAACTATCTCATGTTATCCAAATCTAATCTGTCTCTGGAAACATGTTTGATAGTGAATATTTAGATAGCAGATGCCTAGAACAAAATAATGATGTGTTTCCAGTATATCTGAAGTCCCCCAAATGATTTATCCAAACATCACTAAAACCTTCTTAAACATAACGGTTCATCATATAAAACATTTAAACACTAACTGCCACATTAGGTAACACTTTGTAGTTGGATTACGGTATGTTTGTACATAATATGCAACGATAACATATGATGAAGTGAGGTCCAGACTCCCAATATACTTTCCGAGGCTTAGTGTTCAAAATGGTTCTTCCCTAAAAAGTTAAGTAGGCTTTGGACTATGCAGGCACAATAAAGAGAAAAGCAGAGCACCAAATCAGTCCTTAATAGCATTTTGTACAAAACCTAGATAACAGAGGACTAGGATGGCGCTTCAGCTGGATGTCATGCTGGTCCCACACCCTAAAACTCTATCTTAAGGGGACAGGGCACACAACCAAACACATGAATACAATAAAAATCATAATGCATATGTAATAAACAACAAATAAGTAAAACAATATTCAGAACACAAGCATCAAAAATATAATTAATAGCATAAAAGACAAAATAATATTTAACAAATTGCAAACTAAATAAGAATGTCCTTGGGCCAGGGGCAAAACATTGGGTAAAGCATAACAGTAACCAGCGCAAGTAGCACTTAGTAAAATGAAGCAAATACAATGGTTGCTTAGTGAGTGAACTGAGTTTGGGTGAGGATATTTTGGATAAATTAACCATATAAAAGTATAAATTCCAGCACTTAAACAACAGGAGCTCAAGACGTGACATCATGAACGGCTGAGAAACAACTGTGGCATCTTCTCCCTGAACTGGTGGGCAACCTAAATGACTTTTCTGGTGTGCACATTGATATTATTTTCAGATGCAGATTCAGAAAGGCAGATTTTCAATTGGGACAGATTTGCAAAAGCAAATATTCATACAGAGGGATAATGAATAGTGAGGGTAGCTCCATAACCTTTCTTTATCTGTTGATTGGAGAGTATTGGGGGTTTTGGCCTTCTTTGTAGGGGTGATAATAACAATCAGAATGCCTGTTTAAGCTGCTGACATTCATGCTGCAGAATTGGGCTCTGTGATGTTGCGATAGGCTCAGTCACCTGTGACAATGAAAAGGATAAGCAAGAATGGAAAAAGAAGGAATAAATGAAAGAATGGATGATTGACTGAATAGCAAAGAATCAATAATTTTAACCTCAGAGTTTCCCTCATTAGGACTGCTGGTTTTTCCCTCATTAAATAATTATTGAGTGTTATTGACCTTGGTTAGAAAGTTGATTTGATTTAGAGAAATAGATTTGTTTAGCATCTGATTGTCTGCCACTCCAAATAAAGTAAGTGAACTAGCAGCAAAAAATAATTATTTTATTTTGAAGAGCAAACCCAATACAATCAATAAAAAGAAAAGAAAAATGCAAATAAAATAATATGTTCTATGAAACTCAGCAACCAAACCCCCAGCTGACTCAGATCTGAAGTGGTATAAACAGAAAATAAAATAAAAAAGACTCAGCACAGGCCCGGCATGCTTGCCTTAGAATTACATTAACAGAATTCCTGACATTTCTGAAACATTTCTTAATCAATACTCGTAAAGAAAGTTTGACTTTTTTCCTATTCAAGCTAATATATGTAAAAAGGAGACAATGTCAAAGTATTGGGGCACCACCCTGGTGACCCCATAATAATTTGTTAGACAACAATATAAAAACATACCACAAGTTGCCGATAACATCTATTTAGATGGGAGTTTAGAGTTGAACTGATTCACAATGGCCAGACTTCCAGTCAAGAAGGGGTAGGTCCAGGATGGTGGATAGTGGACGTGACATCACTGGTGGACTATCGGGTTTTGTCACCTGGCTTACTTGACTTTAGTCAGATATCCCTCTTCCAAACCTAATCTTAACCATACTGTAACCAGGTGTATCAATGACATATAATGTAAGGCGGCCACCTCCTCAATGGAGTAGAGCTCTGGAGGTCTGCAGCTAGAGTCTTTTGGTAAATCTTCACTTCTGCAGGTGGAGGAAGAGAGAAGGCTTTAGAACATTGCACCAACTGCTGGCTTGGAGGGTTATTACTATTACCAGAGCCCTTAAACTGTCACCAATGTGCACATGCCTAACATATAGAAAGAACATCACCTTCCTACAGAATAATAGAATGTGGATTATGATTATTCCAGATGTGTGTTCACTGTATATATATATATATATATATATATATATATATATATATATATATGTATATATATATATTATTTATATATATATATATATATATATATATATATATATATATATATATATATATATATACATGTATATTGTGATGTGTGGGTCACAGACTTCCACAAGAGAGAAGGAGCTTTCCAAAAAAGATAGCTTTATTGTTGTAAAGACAAGAAGATCCCCAAAGCATTTACTCAAATGGGAGCTGTCACTTAAACATACGCAGCATGTAAACAGTGACAGTGACAATGTCATCCTGCATTTGCTCCTTTATCAGATCAAAAGAACACGTAGCCTTTCTTTACAAGCAAGGAGGAAGAAAGTAAGCGCAAGGCCAGGTCAGCAGCGGGTTTAAAATGTTCCCCACATCACCCATTGGGCAACAGACGCATTACGCGGTGAGCCTGCGAACTTGCAGTTGCACCAACAGCAGACAATCACTCCCTGCCTGCGTTAACAGAGTTTTAGTCCATAACACAGTGCGGGGTTGTCAGGGTCTCAAAAATTTCACTATCTATCTATCTTTATATATATATATATATATATATATATATATATATATATATATGGTTGAAAATAGTTTTACTGTCAAATAATGCAAAGAGTACACAACACGTGTTTCACCCTAATTCTGGGCTCATCAGGCGTACACACTCACTGCACTCCCTCTCGGGAATCGAACCTCAGACATCAGCGCTAGAGGCGAAACCGCTAACATTGCGCCACGGCGTGTGGTTCGTTCATTTGACAGCATGTAGATCAGGGTAATTACATTTACGGCATTCGTAGTCTGAATCACAATTTGATTGTATGGGTGGTTACCTACCAGGTAACGCTTGTGGTTGGTCAGCAAGTCGTCTAACATCCGCCAAGGTGCCCTCTTTCAGTTGCGAGAAGCAGATCATAGAATGGTTGAAAATACTTTTACTGTCAAATATTGCAAAGAGTACATGACACCGAGGTTCGATTCCTGAGATGGAGTGCAGTGAGTGTGTACGCCTGATGAGCCCAGACTTAGGGCGAAACACGCCCTATATATGAGGTGAGACAAAAATAACTGGACTGGGTTTGGGGCTTTCCTGGAAAACCATCTGGAGGTCGGCTGGACATAAATCATAGAACTATATTCCCTCCTACACACCCTCTCAAAATGCTGACCAGCTAGGTATATCCTGTGAATAGCCCAGTCAGTATTTGCACAACAATCTCTACACGAGTTGCCGCGATAATGTCGGGTGAAAAGATAGAACAGCGCATCAACATCAAATTTCTCACAAATTTTCTCTTTTTCCGTAAAACAGATTTTGACTGACAAAAACATTCCTGTCCTCGATCATCCTCCATATTCACCTGATTTAACTCCCTGTAATTTTTACTTGTTCCAGAAAATCAAAAGTGACCTGAAGGGAACACATTTTTCTTCAACGGATGAAGTGAAGACAAAAACGGCAAGCCTGTTGAAGGGCCTCAAGCAAAAAACTTCCAGCACTGTTTCAATCAATGGAAGATACATATAGAGAGGTGTAGAGATTGGGAGGGGGAGTATATAGAAGGTGACAGTGTTCAGAATGCTGTAATTCATCAATAAATATTTTTTTTTACCAATCCGGTTATTTTCGTTTCTCACCTTGCGAAAATGGACAGCCTTGACACACAGAAAAATGTTTGGGGCAGACACCTGTATATTTAATCCCTGGCTGCCATAAAGTAAATATATGTAGAGTTGTGAACAGGTTTGAATCCAAAACAAAACTGTTTACAGAATGAAGATGTTGGGGTTTTAAGGCAGGCTGGCAGAAGTGACACCAAAGGGGCCGCAACCAGAAGTGATGTCTTCGTGCCCAGGACTGGAAGTGATGTCATCATTGACGGATCTGAAGGTGACACTGTCATGGACGGAACTGGAAGTGATGTCATCAGACTCAGGCAAGATAACACATACAGGATTAATGCAGCCCGCCACCCCCTGGCCTGGCATGGAATTACCTTTATTTTGTCCTTCCAGCTGTCTCCCAAGTGCACATGTACAACAATATATATTCTATCAAGATCATGATAACGCAGATCTAAGACATATAAGTAAAATGCAGAATAGAGTTATCATTTTTTCTTCTTCTTTGCTTGAATTCTTTCCTCTTTTCATGAATTTCAACCAAGTCACCAGAGAATGACAATGCTAGGCAGATAAGGTCCAGACATACTCAATAGGATTGGACTAATTAAGGCCTAACTCTCAACAGACACCTTGTCTGGGTCTTAATAAATATAAGCTTAGCTTTAATTGAACGCTAATTATTTTACATAATTGGTAATTAAGTTTATTGAGGACAATAATATGATAATGAGTAACAGGATTAAAATAAAAAAAAGTCAAGCAACAAGAAGCCAACCAAAAGTTTCACTTAAGAAGGAACGCTATTGCAATGATAAAAATAAAAAACACATTTGCACATGCTGAAGATCAGACCAGGTTGGTACTGTGGAGCACTGGTAAATGCTTCCGCCTCATGCTACCTGGTGTCATAGGTAAGAATCCATTGCCCAGTAAGTATGTGGGGCTTTCACTTTCTCCCTGTGTCTTCATGGGACTTTCTATGGGGACTCTGGTGTTCATCTCACATATCTAAAGATAATGGTGTGTGTGTTTATAGGGTTAATTAATCAGTGCCACTGGGACCACCCTACACCTTTAAATTCTGGTTGAAGAGCAGGTCCAGTAGAGGTTCTTTGGAGTTTGTGGAGTGAGTGCTGTTTTGATTATCCTAGTTTTCTGGATTTTTGCTGGTGTTTTCGGTTTTTCGATTTTGGATTATGGATTTGGACCGGTTTGCACAGGATTACTTTTTCTTCAAATCTTTTTGCCTTTTTAAACCACTTTTTTTCATAAAGATTCTTTGTTATTCAGAGGTTTTATGGTTCGTCCTCTCCCTTGAATACATTTTAAGTATCCTTTTTTACTTTAAAAATCTGTTCCCTGTTTTGGGCCTGTGTAGGCCAAAGCCTGTTTTTGTTTTTTGAGCTCAGCCTACTTGGGGTGGAGCCTATCTTTAGGCAGGCTAATGAATGTCCTGGCCTGGTTTGTGGGACTTTTGGAGGCCTATCACCCCCTTCTGATCACTTTGTGATGTCATTTGACAACAAGAGGAGAATAAGAAGGTACATGAATCATACTCCTATCTATCAATCAGTTGGAACTGTTATGAAATATATATATTTTAGGGGGTCTTATACACCAATCCTGACCCATACAACCATCAATGAATTGCTTAAGACTCACTCCTGCCTTGTGCCTAATCCTTTCATGATTGGCTCTGGCTCCACAAGGCCCTAGGTTTAATTAAGTTAGGTTTGGAATGCATGTTTATTCAACAAATAAAGAGACAGAAAGCAAAACAATGAAAAGGAAACACAAAACTCATGTTGTGTTTGAGGAGTTTTTTCCCTTTACATCTTAATTTTCACTTTGTTTTCGTTTGACTTACTTTTCACAATTTTGTTTGTGTTGTGTTACGGTTACTTCCATTATGTATTATTAATCTTTTGTATGGCTGTAGCCTTATTGTCTAGTATTACTGCACAGGTTACTGGTCATGTGACATGGAAGGCACATAGCTCATGATGTCATCATTCCTGTCATCACCCTGCCTATATAAGATGGTGGTACACAACGTCTTCTATCCAGGTATTGAATCACTTAACTTTAAACTCTCTCCTTAGTTCCAGAAGAAGCTGAAAGGCACTCCAAGAAGATCTTATGGTAAGGCTTTTCTTTTTATTTTGGTGTGCATCACTGCTTTTGTAAATATTGGTTCTTGTTTTTACATCATTTGACCCATTTCTCTAACACTTGCATTTGTGTTTGTTCTCAGTCAGGATTTTTCCTGCTTTATTGACTGTCCTTGACTTTTCCCTGTTAGTTTGTTCATCTTCTCTTCAGTCAATTGCCTGTCCTATAAGTAATCTAACAATAACAAACCAACTCAGCCCAGAAGCAAAAAGGGGCAATGCTACCCAGTGCTGGTAGAAGCCCTTGTGGTACTCTAGATGAGGTTTACTACTGGCACAACCCCAAAAAACACCATGCTAAATTAAATGCGTGGGTGTAAAAAAACGCAGAATCCTTTGCTGAATACGACACACCAAAGTAATGGCAAACCAAACATGTGCAACGTGCACACAAGGTAAATAATAATAATAAGAAGAAAAAATATCCTAAACAGGTGCTTTGTGGGAAATACACAATTAAAATATCTGAATATAAGAATAAATTAAAGAATGGGATTATCTCTGAAGCTATGTGCATTACACGCACTTAAACATATCACTTGTGGTGGTTGGCTGGGGCCAGGAGAGGGAGAATACCTCCCCCGGGACCGAGAGGGCAGCTGTCCTGGTTTGTTTTGGGACCACGGGATCGGAGCTTAGAAGCTCAACCCTGTTGGGGCCTGTAGCCACTGCCAGTGGGCACCCGGTTGACTATGGAGCCTTGGACTGCAGCACTTCTGCCACACCAGGAAGTGCTGCAGGAATGTCATCATGGAGTACATTCGGGTACATCATAAAAGGGGCTGCCTCACTCCTTTCGAGGCAGAGGACAGAGCTTGCGGGAGAGGAGTGGAGGCGGCAGAGAGGATAGAAGAAGAAGAAGAAGAAGAGAAAGAGAGTAAAGAAAAGGGCAGTGAGCATTGTTGGGGATTTGGGCACTGTGTGTGTGCTGTAAAGAAGAAAAACAAAATAAACGTGTGTGTTGTGGACATTGGGAGTCCTGTGTCTGTCTGTGATCTGGGCTGGAATCACCACACACTGTAATTACAAAGATTTCACAACTGGCATTGAACAAAATTTAAGGAGTGACATGACACTGAAAACTTTTCTATTTACGGTTTTTTCCTTTGTGGACGTTCTTACTTTAGACCTTTTAAAAATGACAATGCTATAAAATACACATACTGTAAGCAGCTGCCACTGTTATCTTTTATTATAATAATGCTGACTCATGCCTCTGATTGCAGCCATTAAATGATCAGGGATATAAATACAATCAAACCCTTAGGCGGATTTCCCTGTTGATTTAATGTGGCCATGGAGGCTTGCATAAGGTAATAAGATTAATTAGATAATCATTATGGTATTACAGCAACTTCAGCCAGAACGCTTTTTCATTTATAATCCTTCTAATCACTATAGAACTTGGTGATGTTCTTGATACCTTCATAGCACTGTTATGCATGTGAAGAAAACAAAATTCAGGTAGCTGAGCACAAACAGGTAGTTAACTACAGTAACTTTGCATGTCCATTATCTAGTGTAGCAAGCTTACTTATCTAACATTTGTGCTAATAGTGAACAATAAATAAAACAAACCCAGTTTACTCAATGACAGTACGTTTGTATCACTGCGCTGAGTTTGCCTCTCCTCTTCTTCCTTGTTCTTCTTGTGGTATTTGGCACCTGATGGTTTTCGCTTTTTCATTTTAAAACACTCCTTGACGAGTCCTTGCCCTCTTGTCACCATTTGATTTACAATGCATTTGTTGGTGGGGTTGATTGCAGGGGTGGGTTGAACCAAACTAAAATGACAGCAGTCTTGAACACCTTTCTCATTCTCTACATCACATAAATAATTTATGCTAATGTCTCATTTTTAAGGGCACAAGGAGCATGTAGGGCATGGCGCAAACTGTCCAAGACAAAATGGCGTGCATTTCATTTGTTTCTGTGTGATAAAATCAGCTTGCTAATTAGGCACATCCCCCCAGAAGATGGCTGGGCACTAATGTTACCAAAGGGGGACAAAAAAAAAAGAAACAGTAAAATCTTGACTCTAAACTCAAAGTAGATATTAGCAAAAGTACTCTTTAAACCTGAATTTAAAGTTGAACACAAATATAAATGAACTTTCACAACATGAAGGTATTCTTGAAATGCATAATGCATAACCTGGCCTCGACAGAAATTGTCCCATGATGGCTGAAAAGCAGGACCACCTTAGATGGGCTCAGAGCAAGGGCTTGTTTCAATAATAAGAATTTCCAGCAGGGCCAAGCCTGGCCACTAGCAGGCGGAGTCAGCACCAAAAAAGGGCAGAGAGGAGGGTCAGTGGGCGGAGTCCCAGACAACAGTTCTGCCTCTTGTTCTGCACTTCAGCTGTGTTAAACACCACTTCAGTCTCAGCCTTACTGCTTTGACAACTTGCAATTCATAAAACAGCTTTTTATGCTTGTTTACATTAAACATTATATTTTGAACTGTGCACTGGGTGGAGAGCCATTATTATGTTTTCATTTAAACATTATGTATGGTTATTCATTAGGCGTGTAAGTATTTAACACACTGTGAATGGCGAGATATAAAAGAAGGAGCTGTCGGCTTGCTTTTTGTGTAACAGTATGTAATACTTTTCTTGAAGTCTTTAAAAAGCACTTAATGACAGCATTCACTATGAAAGGTGCAGACTAAAATCAAGGTTGACACACACTGACTCATGTATTGCGATACAATAGGGCATTTAACATTAAACCGCTAATTATGAGCTGTGGAACATGTTTATCTCACTAGCAGTGTATAAAGTTCACTAAGCTCTCCTCAGTAATGTGTGACCCACAGATGATCAGACATCAGGAAGCCATGCTTTCAGCAGAAATTATCAACAACAACAAAACTGGTTTGTGTCCTTGACAGTTCAGCACAGAATCACAAGGAGGACTTTTACTTTCTTTACTTGATTGCATTGATTTAATGTCTAAATCTGCTACATCAAATGTTTACTCAGAGATTGTCAATTCACCCATGTTCTAAACCTGATTTTTTATGGTATATTAGCTAATGTTTATAACTAAAGCAACTTGCGAGGTCTGAAAACTGAAGTAAAGATAAACAATTTACTGATGTTCCAGGAGCAGGTATAGAAAGCAATTGGCTGTATCTGCCACTGTGCCATACTGTTGCAACTGTTAAAAGCCTGTGAGGTATCAAAAGAGATCCCCAGCTTCATTGGTTAAAGGTTCTGCCATTCCTTGTATTTTTTGGGTGGTACCCCAGGAGGCAGGTCCACCCTGACCACACTGCTTCTGTTCTTTCCTCTGCCTGTATAAAGAGGACAGAGTGAAGGTCTTGGCAGTGGCTCATTGAATTGGTTGGAGTTTTTGAAATCCTAGCTTTGTCTTCTTTTGATCTTCTGGTTTCGTCAATTGTTTGAATCTGTTCTTGGTTTTTGATTCTTGGCATCAGTATTGGAACTGGTTTGTTCTGGATTGACTTTTTTTAGGGAAACTGTTCCCTTTTCCCTCTTTTGCTCATTTATTTTGAATTCCTAGTAAATTGGTGCATTTGTAAAGATTACTTTTTGAACGGGTCTCAACTAGTCATTAATGAGGTCTCAGCAGTGGGTCATTGAGTTTGTTGGAGTTTTTGAATTGTCAGCTTTGTCATCTTTTGATCTTCTGATTCTGTCAACTGTATGTAGTGTCCCCATTATGTTGTCTGTATGGCAAAAAAAGGTGTGATGCCTCGTTAAAATCTCACAAAACAGTCCAGGACCTTCACTATCTCACCCAGATATGGCCTAACCCCAGGCAGCCAGGCCCCAAACCATTACAGAAAGGCTTCAGCCTACACAGGCCTAAAAGGGAGTCTTGGCTTTAAAAGTTTAAAAGACTTTAAAAATTCTTTTAAAAATACAAAAGTCCCCTCTAGAGAGAAACTGTAAAACTTTTGGATGTTATGATGACCAATACTTTGTTATTTTTATTCTTTCGTTTGTACAGCCTTTTTCTTGGCCTCTAAAATTAATGGTGTGGTACGCGGCTGGGGATCAGACCCGGCCGGGACGCCTGGAAGGACAAGGTGGTGGCGTATTCGTCCTCCGGGCCACGAGGGAGCAACCGCCCTGGACTAGAAGAGACCGTTGAGGCCTCTGGTCACCGCCAGGGGGCGCCCCGAGCCTCATGGAGCCCGGGACTTTTTTAATGCTGCCACACCAATGGAGGACGATCCTTCCAGGGTCACTCGGAGTGTTTCTGGGTGCTCTCCTGACTCTTCCGCCACACCAGGAAGTGACGTCAGGCAGAGCACCTGGAACTCATCCGGGTGAGGATAAATGGGGCCGCCTCCCTCCTATCAATGAGCTGGAGTCGGGTGAGGAGGTGGACAAGGTCAGAGGAGGCAGCAAGGAGAGGCCCTGAGTGTTGTGTGAAGAAGAAAGGAAGGCTGTTGGAAGAGCCAGGACTTTGGGTGACTGTGGGGGTTTGTTGGTGTGGTGCATAGTGACTTTTGTATATAGTGTGATTAGTGTAAATAAACGTGGTGATGGAGGAAAACGTGTCTGCCTGCCTGTGTCCGGGACGCACCCTTTCACAATGGGGATAGCATTTTCGGGGATTTAGAAGACAAGTTTTTTGATTTGTACATTTATAAAAAGGTTGATTTTGAAACACGCCTTTCTTTTTTAAATTGGTGCTGCCGTTGTTCGCTGTTTATAATACAGAGTTTCAAAGCTGTTGCTAAGCATGATTTCCAGACATGTGTGATTTAATTACCACAGTGGTATAAAAGTCAGCACTCCTGCACTGTCTGAGATTGTGAATAATTCAAAACTATAAACTCTTGCATCAATGTTGTTAAAAATCTCTTTCCTGTTCTTTGACTTTGAATTACATGTTACCTTTTATCTTAGGCTCATTTGTAATATTTTGTTTTTTGTCTCTCTTGCTATGTCTCTTGATTTACAATTTAGTCTCATGTCCTAGCCATTGTTTATTCATTTTCATGATCTCAGCTCTCTATTACTTTCCATCTCCTGCTTCCATCATGCTAAAACTACTACCACCCTGAGAAAACATTACACTAACAAGATGAGACAAGTTCAACAAGTTATCTTTATAAATGTACCAATTTACTAGAAATTCAAAAATAAAATCAAGCAAAAGAGAGAAAGCGAAGTATAAAGGGTTTCCCAAAAAACTCAATCCATAACAAACAAGTCCCAATACTAATGCCAAGAATCAAACAGTTGACAGAATCAGAAGATCAAAAGAAGACAAAGAGAAGAATTCAAAAACTCCAACAAACTCAATGACCCACTGCCGAGACCTCATTACACTCACTAGATGAGACAAGTTCAACAAATAATCTGTTGAAATTTGGTTTAAATTGGTAAAATTGATATAAATGCACCAATTTACTAAAATTAATTAATTTAATTGAATAATCAAAAGAGGGAAAAGGAAACATAAAAGATTTCCCTAAAAACTCAATATAGAACAAATCAATTCCAATGCTAGTCCCAAGTATCAAAAACCAAGAACATATTCGAACAGCTGATGAAAACAGAAGATCATAAGAAGACAAAGCTGGAAATTCCTAAACTCCAACCAACTCAATAAGCCGCTGCTGAGACCTTCTCCCTGTCCTCTTTATACAAGCAGAGAGCAAGGACCCAGCAGCAGTGCTGTCAGGGTGGACCTGCCTCCTGGGGTTCCACCCATAAAACACAAGGAATTGCAGAACCTTTAAAGACACCGTACACTAATATGAAATAATACATCAACAAAACAGAAATAACATAAAATAATATAGAAACCACAGTGAAACAGCTAAAAGAGGCAGAGGAAACAAGAATATAACTCTGGAATTAAAACAACACATTGTAACAGGGTAAAGTATTTTATGATAATTAATTAAAAAAAAAAGCAGAGCCATGCTGCTGACCTCAATGGAAACGATACACGTGATGGACAATGAACAACTTTCAGTAGCTGCCAATGCCTAAGGACAAAGCTGTCTCTCTCCAGAGACATCACCATCTGCCAAAAATCCTCCCCAGATACACTTGGTTGAACCTCAGGCACTTCACTGAATGCCTTCACTTTCTAAAAACAGTGGACATTAAAAGCTGATTGTACTATTTTCTTACAAAGGAATCCAGAATTGAAGACAAACAATAGCAATAGGGGGAAAGTAGAGATAAGGGTTAGCACAGGATGGGGGCAGATCATCAAGTGGGTAGGCAAAAGGCACAAAAAACATCTGAGAGGCTGGAAACTTGTAAACATTACCTGTGATATTTCCAGAGTGAGGAGAGACCCACTTTGACAGCACAGCCATCTTGTTAAAGGTCTATTGATTGGCCTTCATTGCCTCTGCATCTTTATAAGGGTAGACTTCATGGCTTCATAAATAGTGTGATGGCCGGCCAGGGCCCTTACCTGGACTGGGACGCTTTCTTAATGGAAGGACCTTTTGGGGGAGAGTCAGAGACGATGCTAGATGGCAGTGTCCCCCAGGGCTCTATGGGAATTTGAGTTTGGCACAGCTCTGTTGGATTCCATGGGGGCCACCAGGGGGAGGCTGCAGAACCCTACGTTTCTGAGCTTACAAACCTTGGCTGACTAGTCACCTGGAGCACTCCCAGGTACAGCACAAAAAGACCTGCCTGCTTTCATTCGAGGAGCCAGAGTTGGGAGGAGGAGGAATAAGGCTTGCATTTTCCTCCCACAGTCCAAAGACATGCAGGTTAGGTGGATTGGTGATTCTAAATTGGCCCTAGTGTGTGCTTGGTGTGTGGGTGTGTTTGTGTGTGTCCTGCGGTGGGTTGGCACCCTGCCCGGGATTGGTTCCCTGCCTTGTGCCCTGTGTTGGCTGGGATTGGCTCCAGCAGACCCCCGTGACCCTGTGTTCGGATTCAGCGGGTTGGAAAATGGATGGATGGATGGATGGATGGAATGGAGGTGGGATGGGAAAGACAAAGAGAAGGAGAGAAAGAAGAGAAAGTGCTTTATTGTTGTGACTGGTGCTTTTGTACTGTGTTTGGGGCTGAACTGGTAAAAAACGATTTGGGAAGTGTTTCCCACTGGATAAAAACCTGTGTGTTGCAGAGACTTGTGCCTGGAGTCTGTTTGTGTCGGATTTGGGCGGCTGGTGCAACCCCTGGTGGCCACAATAGATAGATAGATAGATAGATAGATAGATAGATAGATAGATAGATAGATAGATAGATAGATAGATAGATAGATAGATAGATAGATAGATAGATAGATAGATAGATAGATGGCACAACCTACTGCATTGTGAAAATCTCTTTGGGTCACATAAGCCACAGGACTGGATCTGTTCATCCTTAATGATTTAATCAGCTGTTGCCACAGTTTCTATATAGGTGAACGGCACTGTAGGACAGACTGGCATTACCCATTTTGCTTTGCTTTGCACAGTGCTATGCTTAAGAAGCAGCTGTCAGCCCCTCTTTAATTGACATGTAAGCTCAGTTCCCTTCATAGGGATTCTCTTTAGAATGCTGTTTCTGGGTTTTATCTGATAAGTTTGATCAATTACAGGCAAATGACATCCAGAGATGACTCCATGACGCACCATTTAAATATCTGGTCAGTGAACAAAGAGCCATAACTCAATAATTGACAACCTTAAAGGAAAATATTTTGCATCAATTGTCAACCAAAAAGTTGTGCTTATGTCCACCCAAGAAATCAATGGCAAAATATCCACTCCTTCCTTTATAACCCTTTGCAAGGACCATATCTGCATTCTCTGATATAATCTCTGTGTTTTTGGCCTGGTTGTAACTACTGCCCCATTGCACGCTGTAACAAAGGGCTCTACTCCAAAGGGTAATCTAATGCTAGACTATAACAACAACAACAACATTTATTTATATAGCACATTTTCATACAAACAATGTACAGTGAATATAAGAGTATAAGAGTGAAAGGCCATCTGCAACAGAATTAGACAAGGGTGCCATGAGATCAAATCTTGCTAAAGTAAAGCAGGGTGCACTAGCAAGAGAGAGACTGTAGGTAAAGCCATGCATTCATCTTGCTAAAAATGGCAGTCAACAGTCACCCAGCAGACATAAATGTTAATCTAACAAACAAGGTCTATAGTGTGTGAAATCTCGGAGAAAACTGCAGTTCCATCTGCATCCAAAAGATGGGACCTAATCAAAGTTGGAGAAGAACTCTTGAACAAAGAAAGAAAAAAGTGTGCTAAATATCCCTTCTACATGTGCCAGAGAAAGCTGACCCAGAGGAATTGGAACAAAGCATTGCCTACACCCAAAGTCAACAGGAAGTAAACCGTAAGTCAATTTTGACTCTGAGAACTTTGATTTTAACTTAGTAGTTTGGATAAAGCCAACTAATGTCTTCTGGATATTGGTATCACTGCAAATGAAAAGTAATAACCTGTGTAAAGGATATGTTTTCAGCTGTTATAAGTTTCTTTTCTTAAATCCAGTAGGAAAGATCAGAGCAGTTTCTCTCTCTCACACACACACACACACACACACACACGCACACACACACACAAACACACAAAGAGGGGCTGTGTGAAATGGCCATAAATTACACCATCACAGTGCAGATGCTGGAAATGTAATAACTAGCTAAAGAACGTATCCATCTTGACCACTTTAATTGAAAGATCAGAATTCATAAGTTATGTGCTTTTATTGAAAGGAGAGAAAAAGTTCAACTAAGCTAGCATAAATTTATGTTTTGTGTTCTTTGTTATTATCTTTCATCTATATATTTATATGCATACATATCTATGTATAATTGCATATATCCGTCTTCTCTTATCCTTATGCATAAATTGTATTATTTCGTACATTGCAGCAAGTGTGTTTGAGTTATTTGTTGTAAAATAGTCTTACTATATCTGAACCACAAACAGAGAAAGTGTGCCTAAATTCATTCATAAGCTGTAAAGGTCTCTCGATAGTTCTCATGTCCGGGCTGGAAGGTGAAACAGACATGGCACAGCACACTGTTGTTGTTGTTTCAGAGGCTCACTGCCTGGCCAGTCACTGTTGTGCAAGTGAGGAGTGGGTAATTCTAACGCATGCCCAGTAAGTCAGTCAGCCATCGCCATAGTCAGTAGGGTAGAGAAAGTGCTGCCAGGCTAAAGCTCGTTTGGCACTGATCATACAGGAGCCGCTCCTTCTGCTCTCTTTTGTCTGAATCTGCTCTCCAATCAGACAAACAGAAGCTCCCGCTGCCAAAATATTAATAGAGACCCAATTGCTTTTGAAGTGCTGTCAGAGAGGCTGCCTCAGGGCACAGACTGCAAAACCTGCCACCTGCCAAGGAGTGTGTGCGGCCTCCCTGAGCTGCGCGGGGTCCGTTTCATTTTCTCTCGCCTCTCTCCCGTAATACAATTTCCACTTTGTGATGCCATTCGTTTCACTTGTTTAAAAATAAATGACAGGCAATTTCCAGTAATCCTCTGATAGTTTTGAGCAATGACAAAACGTTCAGTAGGATGACAATTTTAATTTTGAACTGTGCCACATTTCTTAGAATCGTGTCATAATGGTTACAGAATACATTTCACATCTGGCATCGCTCGAAGCAACTCATTAAAGAAATGAAAATGGCAAGAAAAAGGAAAAGACGAGCCACCCCCATCTTCACAAATGTGAACCTAATGACCTCCATCTCTGAATGGTCCTGTGATTTCATAGTGGGACACTTCGAATGGCGGTTGTGGGGGTCGGATGAGGAATTGTGGCTCCCTGCCCTGAACGGGATGTTGGCAGGATGAGGATGCTATAAATTTTTTTATGAAGAAGTGACAAATCTTTGAACTATTGCTTTCTCTTCCACCACAGGCTTCTCTGTCTCATTATAAAGATGAGAAGTCAGAATGGAGATCAAGTTCAAGGAAAAAGTTGCGTAATAATCTCATCCCATAAATCTTCATAATACTGTTTTCACCATTCTGCTTTTAAGCGCTCTTTCTGAGCTCAGAATACTGGCCTGGCAGCACATCACAGACCTGAGTGGAGTAATGACAAGGCATCTGAGCTCAGCACGCTGGCCTTGCATAGAGCAGAATCTGAGATCACCTCTCTGGCCTGGCTTCTGGGACATGAAGCTAGAAATGCATCAGCTCACAAAGCACCAACCTGGTAAGGCAGCCTAGTCATTTCACGTGGACAGAGGCAGAGGGCTCATCTGAGTGTTGTCTCACAGGGATGTCCACCTGATCCCTAACCTGCAAGTGAACATCTTTAAGGCTCTTACACCATTGCCCTTGTGAATATGGAGCTGGAAGGCCCCAGTCTGAGGGTGAGATGTACTGTCCCCTGCGACATTGACTACTTTTGATCAGTGCCTGTTTCTCTCTATTCTTCCCAGGTGGTTTTCATTCCCTGTTCCTCCCTTGCAGGTCTGTTAATTGTGTGCACTGTTGTCAAACACCACTAGTTAGTTTGGGGACCTTCTGACCCACCATAATAGCAACATAATAAAATAACCTCAGGGTCACTTGAGTCAGTGATCAAAGCAATCAACATCTGAAGCAGCAGGACCCTTATTAACAGAAGGATGAGAACCATCACAAGTGACAGTCAAGTCATTGATACTCCCACCAGACATAAGAAATGAGCATGTTGGGTTTTCTTTAAGTGAGTAAATTAAGAAACTAACAAAAACAATAGCTGCCATAATGGATAATTCATGTCAGCAGCCATAAATAAAATGATGCATTTGAGCAGCATTAAGCAGTACTATAACACACAAATATAATGATTTGCAGAATCACTCACTCGCTCCTGAGAGTGTGACACCCAGCTGACTCCCAGATCTACAGTCCAAGACCAAATACCTCGTCTGTGTGGAGTTTGCATCTTCTCTCCATGCCCAGGTTTTTCTTTCTCTTCAGAAAGATGTTCATGTTGGTTTAAATGGTGGATCTAAATTGGTCATGGGGTTTGTCTCTCTGTGTGTGCGAGTGTGTGTGTGTGTGTGTGTGTGTGTGTTTGTGTGTGTTTGAAGGCTGCCCTACCAAGGACTTGCGATAGTTCTTCCCTTGTACCAGATGTAGCAGAGTAGGCTCTGTGGCCTTCATTTAGATTCAAAGGGATCAGTAATGGAAGGCTAAAGGGCTCCGCTTAACAACAGGGAGGCCAAGTACTCAACTCATCTCTAAATCCTTATG
The DNA here is from genome assembly GCF_900747795.2 of Erpetoichthys calabaricus. NCBI lineage: Eukaryota > Metazoa > Chordata > Cladistia > Polypteriformes > Polypteridae > Erpetoichthys > Erpetoichthys calabaricus. Next base: position 51,577,672 of record NC_041405.2, read on the forward strand.
TTAGACACTACAGGAACCTCAGGGCTGAATGGGTGTCACTAAGGGGGCATCCTTTACTGGCACTGAACCTCATGTGTACCTGTGATGGGAAAGGCAGGTACAACAAAATGGACAAATAAAAGTGCATTCAATTTGGCCTTAAGATTTGCCTTAATCTGTGTCTTTTATTTAGTATTACACTTCTTAGAATCCCTGGATTACACTTTGCCTTAGGCCATATGTTTAGATTTACATCAGTCCCTGCCTTATAGATTTATCAATAATCCCACTACTGTAAATTGCTTTATGTCCTGAATGTGTTATGCTTTAAATAACTGCTTATATGTAATGTTGCATTAATCTCTCTATAAGTATTTTTTTGGACATACAGTGTATTAATCATGGAACAGCACAGAGGATCCAGTGTCCAGACTTCTCCTGGTACTCCTCCAGACACGTCCATGTTAGATGGCTCAGTGTGTGTGTGAATGAGTGACTTCAATGATGGACTGACGTCCTGTCCAGGGGCCTCATGTATAACGGCGTGCGTAGAACTCACACTATAACATGGCGTAAGCACAAAAGCGGGAATGTGCGTATGCACAGAAAAATCCAGATGCAGTAATCTGTGCGTACGCAAACTTTCACGTTCTTCCACTACATAAATCCCAATCAGCGTGAAAAGTAACGCACATGCACGCGTCTTCTGTCCCGCCCCAACTCCTCCCAGAATTATGCCTCTTTGAATATGCAAATCGATATAAATAGCCTTCTGTGAAAAGACAATGGAAAAGGCACGGGGGAAAATATAAGAATTTCAGCGAATACCAAGTGGAGGCAAAGGAAAAACGTACTATTTGTTGGTAAACAGTGGTATAATCAACAAAAGAAAGTTGATCGAGTGACAGAGTGTCGGAGAAACTCGAAAGCTCAAGTTCACAAAGTCGCACAGTGCCCGAAATAAAAAAGAAATCACATATCAAAGTCGGCGTGAAAAGGCGACTTGCAGCAGACCGTCTGAGTGTCATATGAAAGCTTATTAGGGTACAGAGAAAAAAAATAGGCACACAGTGGGAAAAAAGCACGAAATGTCAACTTTAATCTCAAAATTTCCACTTTAATCACGTAGTTTATTTTGTCATTATAGTAGAACATCATAAACTTCATGTTAAAATCGTTTATTTTACTAGTTTCTCAAGTAGCACGTTAAATGCTTTGTTCTGTGTTTGATCTTCTATGTGCTTTATGTGTGTGAATCACTACGTGCTTCCGTTCTTTCTCTTTCTCCGACAGGACACAGAATCCATTACATTTGTGATATTACAGCTCTCTGAATAATTAAAATACTGAGATGTATACGTGATATCTTTTTCATGATGACAGGAATGAAAGCATGTTATTAAACATGGGAACACGGTGGCGCAGTGATTGTTCATATCTCACGCAAGAGGCTTGCTGAGCCATGTGAGACCTTCGATGAAATAATTTATCACAGCAGTACTGTCTCTTTCAAATGTACTAACCTCCAATTCCTGTCCTTACTTTTCTTTCTCCAAATACCCAATCGCCACACAATCAGCTCTGTAATAGACGTTAAGCCATCTGTAAGCTTAGAACGCCGATTCTTCAAAACTTTTAAGGAACATTGAAATATCTTCGTAGTACATGTTTAATTATTCTATCCGTCTATTCTTCCAGTGTCGCGTCAGCAATAATACAGCGCAAGGCAGGAGCTATCCGTGAACTAGCTAGCGCTGCGGCACCGTGTCCTCACATGTTTAATTATTAACAATACAGATTATTTAAATGAAGTTAAAGTTTTATCTGTATACTATAAGCAACATATTTTGCTGCATTTCATCTTAAAAATGATATCGTCATCATACACGCTTTATAAAGTGGCGCAAGTTGTGCAATATTATAACTGTAGTGCAAGTGGGGTAATTGTACTTATAAGTACAAACAGTTCTACAAGGAGCACTTGATGGACTGATTAAGTGCGTTTATTGTTCTTGGGATGAAACTGTTTCTGAAACGCGAGGTCCGTACAGGAAAGGCTTTGACGCGTTGTGGCTGAGGTAGTGTGTGCTTGAAACTGTGTACCGATAATTCTCTTTCCGATCAGCTGCTGCTGTGATTCCCCACTCAGATACGGTGATTTAAATACTCTGAGTGATGCAGTGAGAGAAATATGAAAAAAGATGATCCGCTGTGGCAACCCTTAACGGGGGCAGCTGAAAGAAGAAGAAGATGCAGTGAGCGTAACAATGCTAAAGCAGTTATGGTATTTGGAATACTATGGCTATTCCCTGGACCATTATATTGCTACAGGTTAATTACAATCAGATGCATTACACTAATAAACAATATGCAGTTAATTTCAGTGTTTTTATGTGGAATGTGGGTCTACGAAAGAAAGGGTGGCCACACAGGAACAGTAGCACTGCTTTGACGCTGGGTGCCGCCAGTCTGCAAAACCGAGCGGAGAAATTGCATATCCCAGGGTATGAGGTACCGTGGAAATGTGCGTGGCTTTACGCCAAGTTTAGGTTTTATACATCGCGATTTGAGCGTGGAAACGTTCGTACGCAACATTTCTGTGCGTACGCACCGTTTATACATGAGGCCCCAGGTCTGTTACCTGCCTTAAACACGGTGGTGTTGGGATAGGCTCTGACCCCCCATGACCATCAATTGGATTAGGCAGGTCTGTGAATGTTATGTTATGTTGTTATATTACTTTACGTTTAAAATAAATTATTGCTACATGTACAGACTATAGTGAAATTCATACTTGAAAGTCCAAACAGCACAGAACATGTCAGCCTACACTCTTCACGTTGATCCTGCATTCGATTTTACACTTATCTGTTCATCAATCATACCACTGGCTATCGTAGAATTTGCCCTTTCACCTTTCGATTTTTTTCAAACCCACCTGGCCAGTCTACTGTATGGCACACTCACTCACCCACCCGCTCTCAGTTTATATCAGTGATTGAAGTGAGCCCATAATCACCTGTGCACAATACCGGCCCTCTTCCAGTTTGTAATCCCAGTATGCTTCCTAGCATACCATTTAGCTTTGGAGATCACTCTTCTTTAATCATTGTGGTGCTCAAATTTAACGGGGGACCCCACTCTTCGATTAAATCCATACTGTATATTTTGCCATAAGCAGAGCAGTGGTTCAGATGATAACAATTTGTGCTTGTCCTAATTTAGACCAGTTATGGCACATTGCAGTCATTGATAGATCAGACTTGACTTTAACTCTGTAGTGAGATTCTTGTTGATTCTCGTATGACACTCATGCATCAGCCCTTCTATTAAATGCACATTATTCACTTTGTGTTAATTCCTCCAGTAAAAATTGCATTAAACTGCGTTAAAGCGACCTGCCTACTTCTCTTGAATTTGCTCCTTAAAAATAAAATTCCACAAATCTTCACACTGTGGCTTGTCTTATCCAATTTGATAATCCTTGTGTGACACTGCACATCAATCCTTATGCTAGAATGAGCTATAATTATAATGTACACATTGCATTATTGTCTCATATTCATTTCCATAAAACCATAAAACATAATACAAACGTTTTTAGTATTGTGCAATTTTCTAAACTATATTTTGATTTTTGAGTGGCGTAGTGGTAACACTTCTGCCTGACAACAAGGCGCCCTGGCCTCATGTCCCAACTGCTCCCTGCGATGGCCGTGTGGGTTTATTCCAACTCTAAAGACGAGTTGGTTTAGTGGGCTGGTGTTGCTGAATCTGCCCTGTCCGGGTGGTGTTCCTGCCTTTTGCCAGATGCTTCCCTGCCCCAGATAAGAACGCTTAGAAGAAGGGAGGATAATTTGGTTTTGCATTGATAGCTACTGTAAATTTTCTTCAGTCCATTTTTTAAGAAATCTTTGGTAATCTTGGTGAACACATTTCCTTGTATCCCATGTTAATCTCTAAGTACAGTATATATAACAGATTGTGCTAATGTGATTTCCTTGGTAACCCTAGTTTCATTTCACTAATAGTGTCATTTCACTTTGTATGAATTATTATGCTACAAATGTTTATAATATGCCATAATGAATCTGATATACCATAAATCTTAATTAAAACTTGGCAGGGATTCCACTTTCACATTCTTTGGCAGTCTCTAAATTGCAATACTTTACATTCAAACTGGTGCTATTCTTCACAGTAGTCGTTACATGACAGAGTACAGAGGTAATCCAGAAAGCTAATCACATTTTAGGTCATTTTAGGTTATCACGAGGTGTGGAGTGCAAGTCAAGGGAGGTTATGCTTAAGCTTTATAACACACTGGTGAGGCCTCACCTGGAGTTCTGTGTGCTGATCTGTGTGGTTTACATATTTAAAAATCGGTAGACTTTCTCGTATACTCATATATGGGGGTGGATATCTGAGGAGTAAACCGCAAGAAAATTATTATATTTTTATATTATGTACATTAAAGAACCATTAACAACAAATCAAATTAAATCAAATTAATAATATATTGGACACTCATTATAAAGGTAAAGTTGAATAAATTGGACTCTGCAGCTGCATGAATAAAAGGTAAAGTACCATTTGCAGTTAGCAGAAATAGCCCAAAAGTTGACAGAAATCTACGTTTTGTACCTAATACTTGTACGCAAAATGTGGTTGACCTAACTGAAAGCGTACTCAGGTTATCGTGTTTACATACACACACACACACACACACACATAATTCCAAAAATAGTATTTTCGGAATCAGGGAGGTCTAAAATGTCGAGATTCATCAAAATCTCAACATCAAATTTTTGGGCGATTACAATAATTCATATATGAGAAAGTCAGGGAGGTCTAAAACTTTGAGATTCATTAAAATCTGGACATCGAATTTTTGGATGGTTATAATACTATCCCTGTACCATGTATATGAGAAAGTAAAAAGACATAGCACCTCTGGAAGTGCAGTGAATAGTCTGCTTCCAGGACTAAGAGGTATGAATGCTGATTCGAGACTGAAGGAGCAGAACCTTTTCAGATTAGGTAAATGAAGATTAAGATGGACCGTGATTGTAGTGCTTATAAATATAAAAGGAATTTGTGCTGTGCAACTTAGCTGTTATTTTAAAATAAATCCTATAACAAGAACTGACGGACACATTAGGAAATGTAAGAGCAGATTTCGCAGAAATGTTGGGAAGTTTTTCTTAACACAGAGAAGCCTAGACACATGCAATAAATACGCATAGCAGTGTGGTTGACAGTAGGATTCTAGGGACCATCAGATCTTGACTTGATGTTATTCTGGATGTTGTAGGTGGATAGGATGGATGAACTTGTGGGGCTGAATGGCCAGCTCTCATCACAAACATTTCTAATGTGCTAATGTCTCGTTGACAACAGCACTAATCCCTCCTGCTTTATGCGCCGAGTCTGAATTGGAGTGTTGGTGGCAGGATTGGCACTCCAGCCACCGTAATACACCTCAGATTGTCTCAGTGTGGTGCTGAAGTGTCACATGTTGCACGGCTGCACTCGGGTCCCAATCTGGGTGGTCTGTAATATGATGGTTGGGGCAACGTGCTGTAATCAGCGCATGCTCGCAACCTCTCTCTCTCTCTCTAATTCCTGCATTGCACTTTACTTTGTAGGTGTTTTCACATCACGCTAATCCCTACATTGCACTAATTCCTATACTGCATATTGCATTGATTTCCATTTTTGACTTTAGTGTATCCTGTATTTGTAAATTGAATTAAACAGGTTAAATAAGGGGCCCATGAATGGATGGATATTTGCAATCGTTCCCTTGTATAGAGCAGACATTTGTCTAAATGTTAAATAACGTATCCATCCCTATAATATTCTTCACATGAATTTCAATAAATTGCACACATTTCTAGATGAAACTTGACTCGCTTTCTTTTTGCCCAATTACACATCCTCAAAGTCCCCACATTACGCCTCGCTTTACCTCTCCATTTAATGGCGTGCTAAGCCCTACATTACACATGCTGTTAATTCCTGTATTGCATGTTGCATTCATTTCCATAATAGGCTTTACATTCGAATTTGCACTGCTTCTTCTTTATGGCCCATACATTGATTCTAATATTAAATATTGTGTCAGTCCCAGGGTAAAATACTACCTTAATTACAATGTCAGACTCTCCAATCACCCCTTCATTAGACTTGCATTACCCTAACATTACATGTCGTATAATCCCAGTATTGCACTCTGCTCTGCTCCCGATGCACTAATCCCTTCATTGTGTGCCACATTAATCTCTGCATTGCATTTTGCTTTGTAGCTTTTATTTAATGACTCACTAATCCTTCCATTACACCTTGTGTTAATCCATGTGATGCAGGTTGCATTAATGTCTATCTTAAACTTTTACATTAGGATTTGCACTGATGCCATTATCTACATTGTGTGTTTGTCCTAATGTTTAAGAAGCACATTCATTTTTGTATTCGATTTTGCATTAAGTGTCACGTTCAGCCTCCTACTTTGCACTTGGTTTTTAATGATCCGTCAGTCTCCATGCTGCACATTGTGCTAATCCCTCTGCTGCATGTTGCAGTTGTTTCCCTGACAGACTTCCCATTAGAATTTCCCTGTGCATTCATCCCAACATTAAACATTGGAGTAATCCCACTTTTGTGATTTACCCTCATTACTATATTTGACTTTACATTAATTCCAGGTTGAGTTTTTGCACCGGCCTTAATGTTAAGTGTTGTATACACCCCAGTATTGTACTCTAATTGCTTCACCAGGTAACTGCATTAATCCCTCCATTGCAGGTTGCATTGTTTCTACGTATATTTGACCTGACATTTGAATTTGCACTGATTCCTTCTACTTGACAGTGCATTACAAATGGTATTAATCCCAGTATCGTGCTTCACATTCATTTCCTCATTACTTTCACCCCTTTATTTGACTATTTGTTTCACGTTAAACATTCTATTAATCCCCATATTGCCCTTTGTTTTGTGTAATGCCAGTCCCTGCATTATGGATTGTATTAATTATGCATTCATTTCAGTATTAGGCTATACATGAAACTTTTTATTAATCGCTCCAATGCACGATGCATTAATTCTATAGCAGACTTCATTATCAGTGGGTACTGACTTTATACAACAACAGCACGTTTACCCTGACATGAATCGCTTTATATGTCTGTGTTAGCCTTCACCTTCATCCCTGTATTCAGCTTAACTTTAACCCATTCTTGTTCTTCATGGTGCCATAGAGTGCATCTGACAGGTCTACCAATACCTCCTCCTTAACCAATGAAGTACAACAGCGACTCCACTTAGTGCCTTCCACACCAAATCCTCAACACATCCATAGGGGCACCACTGCAGAGACTGAACAGCAGCTTCTTCCCACAGGCAGTCAGACTCCTGAACACAATGTCACCCCCTGTCCCTGTGTGTGCCCGCTTAGCACAGGCTCTTATCTAATTTCTTATTCCCTTGTATTCCTTGTCCATCTCCTTTTATCACTGATTGCTGTTTGTCAATAAGATGTTGATTTGTACAGATGTTCTTTCTTGTTCTATATTCTCTTGTGTAAAATTACTCCCCACTCTGTAATGCTCTTTTGTCCCATTTATTGTCTAAATATTGCACTGTGGCCCTGGGGATTGTTATTCCATACCACTATATAATGTACCAAGGTATGTAGATGGTGCATGGCTGTAAAGCCCAGTTGACATTACCACTAAAACATAAGTAATATGAAAATTCTAATTTGTTACTAACACTCACCTATTCTGTTTCTCTTCTTGGTGCCACGGCCCACCTGCCAAGTTGTTCTGCCTGCCTAAGGCAAAGTCATCTCTGATGGAGGATCACAGGAATCATCGGGAAGAGGGGTCCTTTCATCAGATTGGCCGGTCCAGCACTGACTCAGCTGTGAAATGGCCAGTTAGAGGGAGGCAGCTTGATGGCCGGGGTCCCTAGGACTCTAAACAAATTGGAATCCTATAATGTGATATCATCTACTCTTGTATTTTACTCCATGCTTGTACTATTATTATTGTACTATTGTATTGTACTGAGGATCACTTGTGTTCTGTTCTCTGTATTGTATTTTATTTACCCCTTTTTTTGATCACCCACTGCACGCCCAATCTACCTGGACGGGGGCCTCTCGTTGAACTGCCTTTCCCAAGGTTTCTTCCATTTTTTTTCCTCTACAAGGGTTTTTTTTGGAGTTTTCTCTTATCTTCTTAGAGAATCAAGGGTGGGGGGCTGTCAAAAAACAAGGCCTGTTAAAGCCCATTGCAGCACTCCTTGTATAATTTTGGGCTGTACAAAAATAAGTTGTAGTGTATTGTACTGTATTGACCTGACTTGATTTGCTGTTAGTTGTACCAATGCCAGTGTTGCGCTCAGCCCTGCACCTTCTATTAAAAGAAGTGCCAATCCATTCACAGTTTATTCCATCAGTCCCTGAACTGTATGTGTGAAACTCTCGATTACACATTGAGGTAATCTTCACATGTTCAGTTCATTTCTGTAATTGACTTTACATTAGAATTTGCATTGATTGCCTTTGTTATGCTGCACATGTACCCTGGCATTATATTAGATTTTAATCTTGGTATAATACTGGAGTGCCACCCTAGTGCTTGCTGATGCCGACCTTTTTAAACCACTCTTTTAGGTAGCTCACTGCCCTTAAAAAGGAAGCTCACACTAACTGGAAATCATGAGACTGTGGAAGGTTTGCCATTGTATTGGCTGCCCTGCAGCAGGTGTTGAAGTTTCTCTTTAGTATGATGGAATGCCAGCTCATGCTGCTGCCAACTCATTGAAAGGTCATGCCCAAGCTGATGCAACTTATCAGTGCCATTGCATAGCCCTTCATTTGAATACTTCTAGCTCCTTGCATTGGCACACAAACTCTTTGAAATGGTGGAGTGCTCTTCTCTTCCACTGAGGTTATGCAGCTGTGATGAGGGCACATCATCAGGGTTCTGAATGTGGTTTGTCAGATGGCACCACCGGGATGTTGAGTGCTGTGAGGCCATGTGGTGCATTAGAGATGTTTAATACCGCACTTCTCTGTGGTGATCTGTCCATTAAACGTGGGCAGATGAACCTTCTTGTGTGGCGCTCTAACTCTCAGACGTCTTCCTTCCCTCAACCAGCATTTCATTTGCCAGGTCTCAGTCTCGAGACTGTCCAGCAACTCTTCTTAAAAGTTAATTTTGGGTACCTTAGTGCTTTGTTCAGTTAGATTGTAGGTTTTCACCTCATCCCATATCTGACACCAGTGTAGGGCTGTGCTGACCCCATAGATTCCTGCTCTTTCACATTGCTCACTGTTGCCACACTAGTTGGAATTCAGGTGACTTTGGCAGGCTTGATGTTTAATAGGCTCCCCTGCAGCTGGCGCTGAAGCTTCACTCATTTTCAAGATGGAATGCCAGCTTGCACTGTTGGTGACTAATCATGAGGTCATGCCCATCATGGCCAGTGACAATACTTTCTCTGTTGTTAATTTTATAGTAATCCTAACATCAAAACCCTTTAATTATACTGATATCGCATCATTATGCATTTGTTTGTCTTTGCAAATTGAGTTAATTCCTGCATTGCCTTTTGCATTCATTTCCTCCTCAGGCTTTACATGTGAATTTACAACAATCCCTTTATTTGATCACATATTCAGCTTAATATTAAATGTCGTATTTACCAATTTATTGCACTTTGCCTTAATCCCTACAAGAAGACATTGCATGAGTCTGTTCATTCTAAATCCCTCTTCTGCACTTTTGTCCTGTGCACTGCTAATCCCGACATTACATGTTGTATTAATCTCTGTGTTACCCTTTTTCATTCATTCCCATTGCATTCTTTCATTAATTTCCAGATCAGGCCTATTTCTGTGTAGGGCTGTGTGGAGCCGTAGTCTGTGCCTAGGCAGGAACTAACCCTGGAGGGGATGTCAGCCTTCCACAGGACAGTATGAACATTGTATGAACCTCTTTTTCAAACTTTTCATTTGGCCTTTTATTGTGTTTTTTTACTAATTGTTGCATAATACTTATAGACATTGTGATGAAATTAAAAAGTACTAGTGGGAATATGTGGGCCTCTGGTCCTAAAATAACAGAGATGTGGAAGGTATGCACCGTGTCTTGGGGGATTATCAGTAGTCCTTCACTGGACTTCATTGGACTTCATTCATATCTGTGCAAAAGGACAAAGGTCCAGGTCTTTAGAGTTCTGGTGCTTCCTGTCTTGCTATATGGTTGCGAGATATGGATGCTATCCAGTGACCTGAGATGAAGGCTGGACTCCTTCAGTACTGGGTCTCTTTGGAAAATCCTTGGCTGCTGCTGGTTTGACTTTGTGTCAAATGAGCGGTTGCTCATGGAGTCCTGAATGAGGCGCATTACCTGCATTGTGAGCCATGTGGTGCGATTCTCCAAGGGATTCTCATTGCTGAGGACCCGAGTGGCTGGACCAGTCCAAGCGGTCGCCCACATAATACCTGGCTGCGGCAGATAGATGGTCATTTCCAGAGGGTGGGACTGGACTGAGTGTCTGCCTGGGGGGTTATCAACCAGGATCCAGAACTGTTTCGTCTTGTGATGGGTGTGGCAACACGCTGTACCAGTGCATGCTCCCCAGCCAGACCTGACCTGAAATTCACTGGTTCTGGTTGTCCATCTAGACAAGTCCATTTTGGCAACACCTTCTTTTCACTATGAAAAAATACCAAGTAAATAGTACTCTTCATCGAAACATGGATGTAAGGCTGAAAAGGCAAAGTTTGTACATTGAGTATTTGATGACATCCTCGTTTGTGGGCACACATTTCTCTGTCATTGTTCTTGTACTCCATATCGTGGCATTTGTCGGCCATTTCAATGAGCCATAGTATTAGCCAGCTGCTCACTGACTCTATATTTAGGCTCACATCTTGCTTTGCTATGTGCTTCAGTGTCTTTTCCTCTTCTTGTTTCCCATTCTTCATCCCTGAAGTATCTCCTGTGTTTGGCTTGACGCTCAGGAGGTCTCCCAGCTGGAGTTGTTTTTCATGTGGTGTGCAGCACTGTATTTTGTGATCACAGGTAATTTTTCAATCTGCATGTACTCGATGCTCAGCAGATGGTGGTGCTTTTCTAATTCTTCTGTCTATGAGTGGCCTCAGCGAAGTGCATCATACTCAGCAGATGTCACTGCTGTGGTTTTTCGGTTCTGTCATGTCACCCTCTTGAGCAGTTTGCTGCAAGAAAGACTCAAACCCCAATAACTTCAATAACTACCCCAAATGTTTGCTTCACCAGCATGTGACAATTAAGCCCCAGTGGTTCACGAGTGATCATGTGACAGACGATCACAGCCCCCAGCGTTTTATATGTAGTGATACTGATTCCTGTTTTACCCTTTGTTTTCACCATGCACTAACCTTTTTGATGATACATTTGAATCTACATCATACATTTAGCATTTTCTCAGTGTTTGTCTTTGATGCATTCACTACATTATTTGTCTCAATCTATCAGTGTGTTTACATGCGCTTTAATAACCCAGTTATTCACAGAAACCAGGCCTCTAAAATGTCCTGTAGACCTTTACTGTGGTTGGAGAAACCAGGATATTCACTTCTGAGAAACCAAGTTAACACACATCAGCAAGTAACCCGGGTATGTGGCCATGTAAACCCTTAACCGGGTTACAGTTGAGGATTTTGTAGGCTGCTCTCTGTTCAACTGCCTAGCGTCAAACACACTTTCTGCAGCCACAGGTAGAAGCTTCCACAAGATAAATTTTTTAAGGCACATGCTCAGATGATTGCATTATTCTTTCTCCTGGCTCAAACAGCCTGTCTCAATATTTCAGAAACTGCTAAATTTATATCGATGAGCTGAACCCTGGCAGCACAATCTCGGGAGCAGTAGGGAAACATGTTAAAAGTAATCAGGTGGAGTGGTGGCTCTGTGGCTAAGGATCTGCACTTTGTATCTGGAAGGCTTCTGGTTCAAATCCCATTACTGCCCTATGACACTGGGCCCTGGAGGAAAGCCCTTAAGTTTAAAAATTGCTCCAGGGGTGCAGTACACAATGATCAGAGTACACAGTACACAGTGATCCTGCACAATAAACACCAAAGGTAATGCAAAAAGACAATTTCCTCTTGGGGAATTAATAAAGTATACCTAATTAAATCATCTTCCCGACTCTGTTATGTAAAGCAATACCACTCCAAGACAAGAGGGGGTGCTACTAATAACTATTACTTCTCTTTTACTCACAGCTCTGAGATGACACCTGGTAAGGGCACCTAACTCCAGCCATAGTGCCCAGAGCAGGCCATGCCCCTTCTGCTCAGGGCTCCATAAAAGCAGATGACCCCCTGTAAGTGGCATCTCATTTTGACCCAGATCAAGTGTCGGACAGAGTTTCTGAGTGATACGTCCTGAACTCATTTTGTTTGGGCTGTTTACGGCTGTTCTTTACATTCCACCACAGTGCACTCCTTGATTTTTTGGGGGTCACCCAGTTGGTGCTCCAGTACTTATTTGTGGATCTTTGAATGGATCTTTGTGGATTTGTGAATTTCCCCTTGGGATTAATAAAGTATCTATCTATCTATCTATCTATCTATCTATCTATCTATCTATCTATCTATCTATCTATCTATCTATCTATCTATCTATCTATCTATCTATCTATCTATCTATCTATCTATCTATCTATCTATCTATCTATCTATCTATGTGGTCTGTTTGCTTGGCCACAGTGCGTTACATAGTCCAATTACTTTTTAAAGTGACGAGTAACCTAACGCAAATCTTATTTTATTGAAGTAAAATATTATCCCAGCAGCAATTGGTGTAAGGTAAGAAGCACACATATCTGTACGCCACCCCTTTGCAGGGCTCAATTGCACAGCCAAGCAGAAAAGAGTGTCCTGTGTGCAATCTGGAAAGAGAAACCTATTAATAAAGTGTCACTTGAGTTTAAATTCAGCTGTTTGCTTTAGAATTGTTGAAACAGTGTGACTGGATAACGCAGCGACCTGTGTTCATACCACGAATCATCGGTGACGGGAGCTCAAGCTACATGTTATTTCCTCCGGAGCCCATGAATACACATATTATAACAGTGCTCACAAGCTGCATCCACCAGGAAAGAGACACCCATAATATGAGCTGGCTTTCCATCACCAGCAGCAGGGGTACCTATAAAAACAGCACGTCTGTAGAGTTGCAAACCAAACTCCATGTAGTGTGGCAAAGGTGGCAGTGCTTTTAAGGATAGTGTTAAACCTCAAAGAGGCATGTAAAGTAGGAATGAATCCATAATGAAACTAATAAATACAGTAGTAGTTAAACACAAGAAAATGATTACTGACTTTTTTTGGATTCACTGCGCCTGTTGAGTACATTTAATTTTTTTTTTTTGCACAGATTAACGATGTTGGTGTGTTTTGCCAAGCGAGAACTGTAGAAGCCTACTTGTACATATAAATGAAGGCGTGCAACAAACCAGGTTTCTGCCTTAACCGGAGTATTCGCCTTCACCAGGTTTTGTGTGTGCGTTGTGAAATGAATGAGCTTGACACCACAACAAGGTTTAGGCAGCCACCCTGTATACTTGAAGTCTGACAGAAAAAATGGCAAAAGTAGTAACTGACAGTCTTTACAGACAAGAGTCCAACACAGAACTGACAAATAGGAGGATTATGGCGGTTTTTACGGTCAGTCAGGGGAAGCAATGTCACCAGGCCAGGAAACGGAAATGACATCATCGGAACCAGAACCAGAAGTGGTGCCATTGAGCCCAAAAAAGGAATCAGAGGTAGCGTCATCAGGCCTGGAAAACAAAAGTGATGTCATCAGGCCCTGAAATGGTAGTTATGCCATCGGGCTCAGTTCTGGAAGTGATGCCATTTGAGTTGGAGGTGACATCATTGGCCTGGATCTGGAAGTGATGTTATCGGGCCCAGAAAACAGAACTGATGTCATCTGAATTGGAGGTGATATCATTGGACCCAGATCGGGAAGTGACATCATCAGGTCCTGAACCAGTAGTGATGTTGTCTGAGTCAAAGGTGACATCATCAGCCCAGATCCGGAAGTGACATTATCGGGCCCAGTACCAGTAGAGATGTCATTGGGCCCAGAACTGGAAGTGGCATCCTCAGTTCCAGGCAGAATTTCCTATTTTTTGTCTGCAGGGATAAAAAAGAAAAGATTAGTGTACTCTGCCACCCCATGGCCTGGCATGGAACTGCCTTCTTTTGAGCCCTTTCGCTGCCTCCCATGCGCACGTATGTGACAGCATGTAAACGGACTCAATGTCTTAAATTATGGAATACTTCACACGTTTAGGGGGGTGGGGGGGCAGCGTTAACAGCCTCTGTAATTTGTACATTTTTTTTTAGATGTTTTTTTATGACTAAATTCCTTTGGTTTTCTAAAGAACTGTATTTGCATACCTTTCTGTGGAGTGGACCTTTAAAATAATTCACTGGTGCTGATGGGGGGGGTCCAGCCCAGAGTTTCATCATCAAGCTTGCGATTTGCAGGCCATCAGCTACAGACGTAGAGATCTGCCTGATGGGAGAACGGAAGAACATTGCGGCCATGGAGAAGCCAAGCTGGTTAATCTTTATAAAGATGGGGTCAGCACCTAATTAAAGTGAGGATTTGCTGTTAATGTTTTTACACTCCTCAGTGGTGTCAGTGGAGCGGAGCACACAGGGTGAATCAGGATCTCCTCCTCCTCCTCCTCCTTGCCTCTCCTTTGTCTCTGGACAGTTTACCTTGCCAGTCCAGGCAGGGTGGGAAGATCACGGCAAACAACTTGAGTTGCATTTCCAGTTAATTATTAGAAAGAGCAAATCCTGCCAGTCTGTCTCTTTCTCTCTCTCTCTGTTTTCGTCTCTCTCTGCTGAATTGCTGCCTTTAACCTTTTCGGCGTGTGACTCCCAGCTGCGGTGGACTTCGGCACACCTCCCCAGATATTTTCATCAAAATTAATTGATGGAAACGAGAAAGGCATAATTATCACTTCAATAAGTGCTCATGAATTTTTTATGGGATGCAAATTTACCCCAGAGTTTCGCATCGGAAAATTTTCCGTCTGATAATGGGAATTTGATCCAAGCGAATGGGATAAGGCTCTGGTCACACTTTGCAACTCATTACTTCAACATGGTGGCAGGAAGGGTGAGGAACGTCTAATTATTCTCCGCGGATGTCTGAATAGAGACCTGCCAGATAATTAACAAGGCTAGGGGCAATTTACCGCTTAAGAAAGACTCCCTCCCGCCTCTGTGGCGCTCACAAAAGTGGGTTCAATGGGAGCCCTGGAGCCCACCTTTGTCTGCCTTACCCGCAGGCAGTGCCTGAACCAGGAAGATTTGGCTGCTTGAACTGATAAAGGACGAGACAGCCAAGAGGGTGTGGGCAGATGGAGTGGAGGGGTACAGGTGCTTTGACATGTTACTGTTGGAGCCCTGGCCCAAATTCAGGACCCTTCCATATTGGTTTCTTTTCATGAGCCTTTTAGGGTCACCCAGTCCTTGTGGGCTTAAATCTTCACAGCGGATCCATCCAGGCAACCAGAGGGAACCCTGAGATATTATTAGTGATATATGGGCCAAAATATTTTTTCCCATTGGCCTTGACTCCATAAGCTCTTTCCCACTGATGTAGATAGGGGGGTGCCCTAACACATTGTTGTGGAAGTCTTGGCCCAAAGTGGTGAGCTCCATTGTCTCTTTAATTTCAGTTTTAATCTCTCAGTTCACTCATGGTCACAGATATCTAAGAGGGTGCCCTTACTCTTGGTTCTTGAAAACCTGGACCAAAGTGATCACCATTGAGTTTTTAATGACCCTAATTACGGCTGTCTCCTGAAATCTCTGCCAAAGGATGAAGGTCCAAGTCTTTAGAGTCCTGGTGCTTCCTGTCTTGCTATATAGTTATGAGACATGGACGCTATCCAGTGACCTGAGACCAAGACTGGACTCCTTTGGTACTGTATCTCTTTGTAGAATCCTTGGGTACCGCTGGTTTGACTTTGTGCCGAATGATCAGTTGCTCACGGAATCCTGAATGAGGCACATTACCTGCATTGTGAGGGAGCGTCAGTTATGGCACTATGGCCATGTGGCGCGATTCCCCGAGGGTGATCCACCTCACAGGATCCTCATTGTTGAGGAGCCAAGCAGCTGGACCAGGCCAAGGGGGCGCCCATGTAACACCTGGCTGTGGCAGTGTTTCCGGATCGTGGGACTGGACCACATATCTATCTGGGGGGGTTCCCAACTGAGATTCCGATCTGTTTAAGTACCAGTGCATGCACCCTAACCTGACCTGACCTGACCTAATTACGGCCAATAAATCCCAGTGGTCTCGAATACATGAGCTCTTCAAATGGCCCTAACATGACATTTTTGAAACCCTGGGCCAGACTGAAGACCACTCACTAATTTTTGTTTTATGCTTTGACAAGCCTTGGACAGAGTTACTCAATTCACGCGTTTCATCACTTCAAGGCAGCCAGGGAGTGCCCTGACACATCCTCCTTGAAGCCCAGAGATAGAGGGATGGCCCTTTCCTTTATCTTTTTTTTTCTCCTGTCTTGTTTTGATGACCCTGGTCAGGGTCAGTAAATCCCCCGGGATTGTGTTATCTCATTTAGCTTATCTGCGCTCTGTGACTGATTAGAAGATTCCAGCTCTGTCCCCACTTCCAGCTGCCCTATCTCACCACAACTCAAGACAAAACCCCACCAAGTGAACCTGTGTGGCCTTTTGACAAGCTTCTAGGACAAGCGTGCTCAACCTGTTTTTCTACATGAGAGCTGGCAGAGGTGGGCTGGCAACACCTGGACGCTTCATGTCTGCCCTGCTCTAGTTACAGCAGCAGCTGCTTTCCCTTCATTGTAAACAGCTAATCCCTGTCATTAGTGAAAAGACCACCCAATCAACTCTTTGTCCCCATCTTGTACTCCTCTCAGGAGCACCCCACCCTGTGGGACACTGGAAACCTGAGTAAACAGAGGCCCAATCAGGCCCATCATGGGCAGGTAGCACAATGTGGTCATGGAGTCTCAAGAGGGCAAAGCTCAGTGTGGCAATGCCAATGCCTTTTGTAATTAATAACAATAATTAATTACATTTATACAGAGTTTTTCTAACCTACTCAAAGAGCTTAAATAGACAGTAGGGAGTCACTTCAACCACCGCCAATGTATAGCATTCACCTGAATAATGTGATGGCAGGCCTTCTTGTGCCAGTATGCTCGCCACACATTAGCTATTAGATGGTGAAGGGGTAAGAGAGATAGTTAGCCGATTACAGACCGGGGATGATTAGGGGGCCATTTCTTGGTGTGCATGAATCAGAATGTCAATGCTAGAATGTGACCTACTCCAGTGATGCCATTAGGGGCCTTTTAGCACAATATAGTGACCAGTGCCCTTCAGGGGAATTTTAACAGCCATCATTAGACAGTTGACTCATTCTTTGGATGGGGGACTCTCTAGAGGTCCACAATATACTAAATCAGCACACTGCGTCCATTCCAGTGTCTCTTCTAGAACTGATGACCTTCTGCATCCATACCAAGGATCAGGAGACTAAATGCAAATTGCCACTGCCTGCCAAGGAACTCGTAGGTCACTGCAGAGCTCTACTGTCACAGAGTGGACTCACAGTATCACTTCTAATGTCAAAAGACATGAGCAACCAATTGTGGGAATTCAAATGTCCTTCAAGGGACCTCAAGTTCACACTAGGGGACTTAATGACTCACACTGTGAATACAGGCTGGACACCCGACGGTAACCCTAAGCAGACAGTGGGCTGTTTGTGTGAATGCCAGCCTGTCTTTTATGTAATTTGTGAATTTCTCCTTGGGATTAATAAAGTATCTATCTATCTATCTATCTATCTATCTATCTATCTATCTATCTATCTATCTATCTATCTATCTATCTATTGTGGGGAACAGCCCGGACACAGACAGGTAGACATCATATTTTCACCACACACACGTTTACTGTACATTATTTACAGTAATAGTGAGCACAATACCCAGTGCCGTAGCACCAATCACCCCTTAAGTCCTTGGCCACAACACAATGCCTTCTCACAGTCTCTGGTCCGCCTCCACTCCTCTTCACCAAGCTTCGTCATTCTTCCACCCGACTCTTGCCCCTGACTGGAGGGAGGCGGCCCCTTTTATACACCCCAGAAGGACTCCAGGTGCAGCCTGAGGCTTCTGTAGCCACACCCCTGTGTGGCGGAAGCTCCAGTGGTGTAACCAGAAGTCCACCGGGTGTCCCCAGTCCTCTTTCCCCCAGCACTTCCAGGTGTGGCGGAAGTACTGAGGTCCAGGGCTTCCAAGGCATCGGGACGCCCCCTGGCGGTGACCACAGGCCCCTACAGGGTTGAGCTTCCAAGCTCTGTACCCGTGGCCCCCACAGCAACCAGGGAGGATGCCCTCTCGTGTTCTGGAGGAGGCACAAGCCCTCCTCCGGTCCTCCTGGGCATCCCGGCCGGGCATGAACCCCCGCCAGGTACCACACTATCTATCTATCTATCTATCTATCTATCTATCTATCTATCTATCTATCTATCTATCTATCTATCTATCTATCTATCTATCTATCTATCTATCTATCTATCTATCTATCTATCTAATTTGTTATGTGAATGCCAGCTTGATACCCCCTCCATTTACGACATCACGTTCAATGGCTCCTAGTAGACAGTGGACTTACTGGGAGAATGCCAATGGGCCTTTCGGGAAACATGTGTTGTGAATGCCAGTGTGTCTCTCAGGTGGCTCATTTTGTAAATGTCAGTGTGTCTTTCTGGGGACTCACTGTATGATGCCAGTGCACCTTTTAGCAAACTCATTTTTTGAATGCTAGGGTGTCTTTCCTGTTATTGTATTAATGCCAGTTTGTCTAAATGCGCCTATTGTGAGAATGCTGGTCTGAAATTTCTATAGACTGTACAAATGCCAGTGTGTCTTATGGTGCGCTTACTGTGTGAACACCAGTGTGCCTTTCAAATGATGAATTTTGTGAATGCCAGTGTGCCTTTCACGTGACACATTGCATGAATGCCAGTGTTCCTTTTAGGTGATGAATTTTGTGAATGCCAGTGTGTCTTTTTGTTGCACTTATTGTGTGAAAGCCAGTGTGAAATTTTTATGGACTGTAGTAATGCCAGTGTGTCTTAAGGTGCACTTAATGTGTGAACACCACTGTGGCTTTTAGATGATGAATTTTGTGAATGCCAGGGTGCCTTTCTATGGACTAACTGTGTGAATGCCAGTGTGCCTTTTACATGACTCAGTGTGAATTTTATGAGTGCCACTCTGTCTTATTGGTGCAATTATTTTGTGAATCAAGTTAAGTCAAGTCAAGTTGAGGAGTAAGCACTGATACGGTGCATTGCCGCACTCACTACACGAAGAAACAACTCGGGTTGCCGGTTTGTAACCCCCCAGGCAGACACGCGGTCCAGTCCCACCCTCCGGAAATGATCCTCTATCTGCCGCAGCCAGGTGTTACATGGGCGACCCCTTGGCCTGGTCCAGCCACTCGGGTCCACAGCACTGAGGATCTTACGAGCTGGATCACCCTCGGGGAAATGCGTCACATGGCCATAGTGTCGTAACTGATGCTCCCTCACAATGCAGGTAATGTGCCTCATTCGGGACTCCATGAGCAACTGCTCATTCGACACAAAGTCAAACCAGTTGTGCCCAAGGATTTTCTGGAGAGACACAGTACCAAAGGAGTCCAGTCTTTGTCTCAGGTCACTGGATAGCATCTAGCTATCCACTAGGACGCACTAGGAAGCACTAAGACCCTAAAGACTTGGACCTTCGTCCTTTTGCATAGATATCGGGAAGTGCCACACACCCCTTTCCAGTGACCTCATGACCCCCCATGCTTTCGCAATCCGTCTACTGACTTCACAGGAAGAGTCACCAGAGACATGAATGTCACTTCCAAGATAAGTAAACCTCTCGACAAGGTCGACACTCTCTCCACAAACAGACACATTGCTGATGGCTGTGCCCAAGAGGTCATTAAAAGCCTGGATCTTGGTTTTTATTCAGGACACCTGTAAGCCCAGACACTCAGACTCCTCACTCAGTCTCTCGAGAGCCCAATCAGAGCCTCCATTGACTCCGTGAAGATCACAGCATCGTCAGCAAATTCAAGATCCGTGAATCTTTCTTCAACAACAGATGCCCCACAGCCGCTGGACCCCACAACCTTGCCCAACACCCAGTCCATCCAAGCATTGAACAGAGTAGGAGCAAGAACACACCCTTGACGAACTCCAGAATCAACTGGGAAAAATGCAGAGGTCCTGCCTCCACTCTGCACAGCACTCACAGTATCAGTGTACAGGCCGGTCATGATATCCAGCAACCTCAAGGGGACCCCGCGAACCCTCAGGATGTCACACAGGGCACCTTGATCAACTGAGTCGAACGCTTTGCAAAAATCAACAAAGACTGCAAAGAAACTCTGCCGATATTCGCGTTTGCACTCCATGAGAACCCTCAGAGCCAGGATGCGGTCGATGGTAGACTTCTTAGGCGTAAAACCAGACTGTTCTGGTTGCTGGTAGGTGAGCAAGTGATCACGGATCCTATTTAGGATGACCCCAGCAAGGACCTTACCCGGCACCGAGAGCAGTGTTATCATCCCCCTGTAGTTGCTGCAATCCAGGCGATCACCCTTCCCTTTCCAGATAGGGACGACAAGTCCTGTTTTCCAGTCAGTTGGGATGAGCCTCCCTCCAGGCCTTAGCCACAGGATGGTCATTCAGACTCGATAAGAAAGTCAAAGGAGACCCCCCCACACTAATGACCTTGTTCCACCCCATTTAAAATAATAGCCCCGCTACTGGTCCACATGAATGTCTTTCAGAGAACAGACCATTTACTGCATTAACACCAGCACCTGTCAGAGAACAGAAGACTGACTGCATAAGTGCCAATGTCCCCCACTCTTGGGATGCTAACGTCTCTTAGTGGGCAGGTGGCCCATTCCCTTGATGCCAATGTGTTTTAGAACACACTGCTGCAATGTCAAAGTCTCCTAGTGGGTCTGCAGCTCTTTGTAGTCGTCCCAGCCTTTCTTGGTTGATTCATGACTTCAATGACAACATCCCTGTGAAACAGAGCACCTACTGTGTTAATGCCAACCTCCTTGAGCGGGCATCAGTCCTACTATGTCAAAACTAGGGCTACTTATAAGCCTAGCAGCTCAGTCCCACTGCATTGTCTCTAACAGGAGTTGTATTTCATTCTAGTGCCAGTGTCTTTCACTGCATCAGTGCCAACCTCTAGCTGAGAGCACTATGCCAGTGTCTCCCAGGAGGGCACCTGAATGATAAATGTTTAAATATGCAGACTCACACACCCATGTTGTCAAGTTTGCCCCCCACCCCCCACCCCGACTGACAATCTCACTCTTTTAATGTCTTTTTCTGATGGACTCTCAGCCACCACATCCCACTGTGCCAACCCCTCCTTCGCCAAAGTTGTTTTCCACCTGAAAGCTCTCGGCAACATGACACGCATCAGGCAACACAGAGGAAGTGAGCCATGACGCAGTGATCATGATGAGCAGGTCAGGGAGCTGAAAGAGAGTCTGGGGGTCGGCACAGGAAGGCTTCAGCCCCGAATCGCAGAGCAGCTGGCACCAATGCCTTCCTTTATTGTTCTAAACCAGCCTAATTGACAGGCAAAATTCTAGGAGCGCCAGTGGCGGCTCCACAAATTGGAAGTGAAACAGCCTCTCCTTTTGTCAATTTCCTGAGGCCGTGTGATGCTAATGGCGTGAGATTGCTTTATTCACCAATGACACAAAGTAAAATGTGTTTGTGCATCAACTGAGCGTCCAGCCGAAAGGCCAGCGGCCTCCTCCAGACTCCAGCGTCCAAAGCCGCTCTGGGAGTGAGCTGGCAGACCTTCTGTTTCTGACTTGTGAAGCTGCAAAGTGAGACCCACCCCTTACGATTTACAGACATCCCAGGGTTCTGCTATGGCACCCACAGTGTCCACTAAAATATGTGTGGTCAGGGGGTCTACTGGTGCAATCAAAGTAGAAGAGACCTCCCAATCACCATGGGTGTACCATCAGGTAAACCTTCCAATTGGGCTAATCTTCTGAGGTGGGCTGCTCCAGCACTAAGTGGCACCGCAGATAATGGTGGCACATGCCCCCTCTCATTCTGGTAAAGC
Organism: Erpetoichthys calabaricus; assembly: GCF_900747795.2. Classification (NCBI taxonomy): domain Eukaryota; kingdom Metazoa; phylum Chordata; class Cladistia; order Polypteriformes; family Polypteridae; genus Erpetoichthys; species Erpetoichthys calabaricus. Next base: position 51,599,923 of record NC_041405.2, read on the forward strand.
AGAAGTCAATGCTTGAAATATTATTGATACATATTTGTCAATTTAATGCACATTAAAAACACAAGGGACTGTGGAAATAGACGCAGATGGTCAAGTCGACAAGTCTAGATCGCCTTAGGGAATGACTGAAGGATTTTGCAGGGTGCCCACTTACAGTTTAATTCGATATGAATTAAGGGTGAGGCAGCAATTTTACGGTGTTCCCCCAGACATTCAGATTCCTGGGTTTAAATCCTATCTGTGTGGAGTTTGCATGTTCTCTCTATGTCATGATTAGACAGTTTTCATCCCACGTTGTTGATTGGTTAGATTGATTGGTGCCCATTGTGATTGTGTGCATGAGTGTGCCCCGTGATTCACTGGCACATTATCCAAAGTTGGACACTGCCTTATCCACAGTAATGACTAAATATAAATGGGAACCGTTCAACAACAAAGTGGATAAACAAAATGGAGAATAACTGCTGGGGTGAAGGGTATAGCGTGCTCCAGTAGAGTGTGCACAGTTCATGAGATATGCCCACATCTCCACATCTTAGACTCAGTATTATGACTGGCACTGTGGGCACAGAGCTGAGGCATCTCCATTACACTGGCTCATTTCAGAGATTTTTTTGACCTGACTTGCTGTGAATCCATCCATCCATCCATTGTCTAATCCTGCTTTGTCCTTATTTTTATTATTTATTTGGCTGATGTCTTTATCCAACATGACTCTTATACCATTTGAGATACAATTGCTTCCATTTCTTTTGTTTTTCCAATTGGAGCACATGCCGGTGAAATGACTTGCTCATCGTCTCATGGTGTCAGAAGTGGGATCTGAACCCACAAGTTCAGTGTTTGAAGTCCACTGGGATAATAAACTCACTTTTTTTTTGTCTGATTTTTAAAATGACTTTCAACTGGACTAATGCAGATACCTAGAAAAAAAAACTGCATGTGAGCAATCCATTTGAGGAGCCAACTGAACCCACTGCTGGAGTGTAGCCCACCCTTGGCAGCATATTGCCAAAGACAGGGGCCAGCTCTGGATGGGGTGCCAATTACTCTCACCAGTAAGTGTAACCTACACTGTATGGCATTGGGATGTGGAGAGAAAACTGCAGCACGGAGAGAACATGCCAAGTCCAGACAAGAAGTGTCAAGGAACTATGAGGGTTCAGCACCAGCCATCAGACCTCTTGCAGGACAAGCTCGGATGTATTTTTTCCAGAAAACAAAACTTTTTTTTGGCTTGGTCACTGCATTTTTGTAATATAAAAAAAATGGAATTTTAC